>NC_133355.1:13319555-13502055 GCF_030506205.2 Paramisgurnus dabryanus | reverse complement strand
GTTTTCACGTACTACCTTTCTACTCTGACTATTCCTGCAGTATACAGTATGCATAGATTGTTTAGCAGTAACAGCCTTTGACAAGAAGTAACTGCTTTCGTGGAAACTTTGCAAAGAATCAATAACAACAGTCAATTTAGAGTAGTTTATTTCTGATAACAAGCAAAATAAACAAGTAGAAGCTAAAGCTTATTAAAAACAACACTGATCTAACGTTACTGTGTAAAATGTGTACTATACAATGTATACAATCTTAACATTAAAGGAATATTCCATTTTCTTAAAAGAAAAATCCAGATAATTTACTCACCACCATGTCATCCAAAATGTTGATGTCTTTCTTTATTCAGTCGAGAAGAAATTATGTTTTTTGAGGAAAACATTGCAGGATTTTTCTCATTTTAATGGACATTAATAGACACCAACAATTAACACGTAAATCAACACGTAACAGTTTTTTTCAACGGAGTTTCAAAGGACTATAAACTATCCCAAACGAGGCATAAGGGTCTTATGTAGCAAAACAATTGTCATTTTTGACAATAAAGATAACAAATATACACTTTTAAAGCACAACTTCTCGTCCAGATCCGGTCGTGATGCGTCAGCGTGACCCCACGCAATACGTTATGACGTCAAGAGGTCACAGAGGACAAACGCGAAACTCCGCCCCAGTGTTTACAAGTGTTGAGAATGAGGACCGTTCCTACGTTGTTGTATGTCAACTGATACTAATTAATGTCTTTGTGTCAGTTTATTGTTTACAATGGTTCGCAAATGTGCGTTTTATATATGTAACACGTGACCTCCCTACATCACTACGCATTTACGTTAGGTCGCGCTGGACCGGATCTAGACGAGAAGTTGTGCTTTAAAAGTGTATATTTGTTATTTTTATTGTCAAAAATAACAATCGTTTTGCTAGATAAGACCCTTATACCCTTATTATCAAATAGCGGTGATCCATGATCGCCGTTTCCCTTCGTCTAAGGGCTAGGGGGCTAGGCTAAATGCTAACACATTCACAACTTGCTGTACAGTGCACGCATTGGAAAAAGATAGGTATGTATTAATTTGTCTAGGTTGAGGTAATAACATAGTTTAATATGGCAAAAGCGTAGACTATTCCTTTAACGTTAATACATTCTATGATTTTTAGATTCAATTAATTTTAAACATATTTTCTAATCTAACTTAATTATATTAGACTTTATTCTCGCCATGAATATAGCCTTAGTAGCTGGCACGGCGTTTAAAAGAAATAAACATTAAGTTACCTTTTATAGACCTAGCCTTACTTCAAATCAATCCTGAGCAGTTTGATGCTCTGCCTCAGAGGAAAAAGCAATCTAGTGCCTATTTGTTCAGGGGTTACTTGCCCATTATGCAATAGAAAGCATTAGTATACAGTGCAGACTCAATAATGAGTGCTGTGAGACACTGATTGTGAACTGAAGGTAATAGCTGCCCACTTTACTGTTCTGTCTTGCATTCATGTCCGACACCCCATCTTGGTGTGAAGCGTGACAGCTGAGTGGCCTATATATAGAGCCCTCTCTGTTTTTGATGAATGTTAGAGACCTTATACCATATTCCTCCATCCTCTATACCCCAGCTGTGTTAATGCTGTACATGTCTTTATGATCAGAGCTCATGGAGTGGAAGGGGGAGCAATAGGCAGATCGCATGTTGTAGGCAAAGGAGGCTACCAATTGTTTTTCTTGCCGCTTGGCTTGCTAACTGGAGCGTGTAGGTCTGTAAGAGGCCCCAACCCCTACAATCCACTCAGAGATTTGACAAAGTTTGACAAAGGGGTGCATCATGTCACTCTGCTGGGCCCCAGTGTCTTTTCCTTGCTCAATACTTGGGCTTCGCTCTTTGGAGATGATTGAAGCTTCTAACATGGTGTTTCCTGTACCTCTGTTTATCTCAAGGGCCACTGAAAATAAAATGAGAGAGTTGCATTGTTTTATTTTTTGGCTAAAAGTGGGTATTAAAAACAAAAATACAATGCAACTAGTGTAAATTTACAAAGCCTTTTTTAATACTTCTATATTGTAAAGGAAATGGCAGGTTTCTTAATTACATTGTAAATGGGGTTTGGTAATTTGCAGTTCCCACCATATGACCCTGTCACTGGATGACTGCAGTGGACACGCTGCCCTTTGTCTAGACGGCTTGTGAGGGGCGGGACTTTAAAGGAATAGTCTACTCATTTTCAATATTAAAATATGTTATTACCTTAACTAAGAACTGTTGTATCATCCCTCTATCATCTGTGTGTGTGCACGTAAGCGCTGGAGCGCGCTGCGACGCTACGATAGCATTTAGCTTAGCCCCATTCATTCAGTGGTACCATTTAGAGATAAAGTTAGAAGTGACCAAACACATCAACGTTTTTCCTATTTAAGACGAGTAGTTATACGAGCAAGTTTGGTGGTACAAAATAAAACGTAGCGCTTTTCTAAGCGGATTTAAAAGAGTAACTATATTTTATGGCGTAATAGCACTTTTGGGAGTACTTCGACTTGGCGCAGTAACACCCTCCCTCTCCCATTATGAGAGTGAGAAGGGGAGCGGACTTTTCAGGCGAGTCGAAGTACTCCCAAAAGTGCTATTACGCCATAAAATATAGTTACTCTTTTAAATCCGCTTAGAAAAGCGCTACGTTTTATTTTGTACCACCAAACTTGCTCGTATAACTACTCGTCTTAAATAGGAAAAACGTTGATGTGTTTGGTCACTTCTAACTTTATCTCTAAATGGCAGCATTGAATGAATGGGGCTAAGCTAAATGCTATCGTAGCGTCGCAGCGCGCTCCAGCGCTTACGTGCACACACACAGATGATAGAGGGATGATTCAACAGTTCTTAGTTAAGGTAATAACATATTTTATTATTGAAAATGAGTAGACTATTCCTTTAACAATTGACCGTTATTGTTACTTCTATGTCGGCTTTATACCATCGACAGGTTAAAGGTCAAAGACTTTGCATGTCAAGTTGTCTTGTTAAGTTGTTGATATCCGTGTTGTTGTCTAAAGGTCGACCATTCACCGCATTGTGTTTTTTAATGAAGTTAAAGTGCATTTCAGTGTATGATCTATTAGTACGTACTGCACAAGCATTTAGTGATAAAACAAAGATGTTTCTTTTCTTCTGAATCAGTTTGTTTCTTTCAGGCCCGCCTGCCCCTACCTCTCTCTTCCAGCCACCACGCCGGCCCGGCTTGGGTACGGTGGGGAAGCCGATTCGCCTGCTGGCCAATCACTTCCAGGTGCAGATCCCCAAGATTGACGTCTACCATTATGACATCGACATTAAGCCAGAAAAGCGACCTCGCAGGGTCAACAGGTGAGTGCGTTAAAGAAATGGTTCAAGTAAACCGAATATTTTGTTTCATAAAATCACTAAAAATGTTTTTATGATTACATTTCACAGAGAGGTCGTGGACACAATGGTCAGACATTTTAAGATGCAGATCTTTGGGGACCGGCAGCCTGGTTATGATGGCAAGAGGAACATGTACACGGCTCATCCGCTTCCCATCGGAAGAGACCGGGTAATCAAACGTCTGCAAAATGAACTGACATCACTGAAAATAAATTGTGTGTCTGTTTGTAATTTAGTTTCATGTGGTTGTCATGTGATGCAGGTGGATCTGGAGGTGACGTTGCCAGGTGAGGGGAAGGATCAGACCTTCAAGGTGTCTCTGCAGTGGGTTTCAGTTGTAAGTCTGCAGATGCTCCTGGAAGCTCTGTCCGGGCACCTGAACGAGGTTCCAGAGGATTCCGTACAGGCGCTGGATGTCATCACTCGCCATCTCCCCTCCATGCGGTTAGTCTCTATGGTCCTTTTTTGCCCCAATTATAGGAGATAGGTTTTAATTGGTAGCAGCTGCTTGACCACACACACCATGTAACATTTAAGAAACCCTTGGACATTTTTTAAATTTATTCTTAGTTAGTCTGAAATTAAATGTAAGAGCTGTTATAAGTAATGCAGTCGGAGACCTATTGAAATTCAATGCTAGAAAAACCAAGCAACGAGTTGACACTTTTTTTTTTTGGATCCAGGTACACTCCAGTGGGTCGCTCCTTTTTCTCTCCACCAGAAGGTTACTATCACCCACTGGGCGGTGGGAGAGAGGTGTGGTTCGGGTTCCATCAGTCCGTCCGTCCAGCAATGTGGAACATGATGCTCAACATTGATGGTAGGGGTTTCATCTGCAGAAATCTTCTCAATATATTCGTATTTCCACTGTAAGAGTCTGACATGTTCTCAAAATGCGTACCGCAGTGTCGGCCACGGCCTTCTACCGAGCCCAGCCTGTCATCGAGTTCATGTGTGAGGTCTTGGACATCCAGAACATCAACGAGCAGACCAAGCCCCTTACAGATTCGCAACGTGTCAAGTTCACCAAGGAGATCCGAGGTGATTTTTTTTTATTTTTTTTTATGAAATATTGCAATATATCAAGACTGCTACCAGTTTCTGAATTAATGTTTTGTTGTGTGTGTGTGAACAGGACTGAAAGTGGAGGTCACACACTGTGGTCAGATGAAGAGGAAGTACCGTGTGTGCAATGTCACACGTCGCCCAGCCAGCCATCAGACGTTAGTGCCTTTTTGAAATTTCAATGATTAAGTGAAATCTGCAGAGCCTTTCTCTTTTCTTTTAATCTGTATGCTTTTAAAATACACCCAATAGACTGCGTTTCTTGTTTTTCCTCCAGATTTCCTTTGCAGCTTGAGAACGGACAAGCTATGGAGTGCACAGTCGCTCAGTATTTCAAACAAAAGTACAGCCTGCAGCTCAAATACCCCCATCTGCCCTGCCTCCAGGTGGGGCAGGAACAGAAGCACACCTACCTGCCCCTTGAAGTAAGAGCCGTCTTATGAAGAGTTTCGTATACGTTCAGACTTATTTACAGTATTGAATGTTTTGACTTTGCAATCATTGTGTCTTCTCTACTCGTAAAGGTTTGTAACATAGTTGCAGGACAGCGCTGCATAAAGAAACTAACAGATAATCAGACCTCAACTATGATCAAAGCTACGGCCCGCTCAGCCCCAGACCGACAGGAAGAGATCAGCAGACTGGTGGGTGGTGTAGACATATCCTAAATTGTTTTGTAGTTGGGATGCTCATTTAAAGTTGTGCCATGACCAGTGAATAAATAAACATCTGGTCTTCCTTTTTCAAAGCAAAGACAAAAGTGTTATTTTTAGCTGAAGTATCCCTTTAACATTCGAAAGCGGAGCAATTTACTTCAGCCAAATGTGTCACATCCTAGTTGCTAGGAAACTGCTGCATGTCCGTTTAATCTTTGGCAACTACAAAAATGCTAAACATTATATATCAACATAGTGTGCAAGTGATTTCCCTACTAAAGCATCTATAATCCCTTACAGGTCAAAAGCAACAGCATGGTGGGCGGGCCCGACCCTTACCTGAAAGAATTTGGCATCGTGGTACATAATGACATGACAGAGGTGACTGGGCGGGTACTCCCAGCGCCCATGCTTCAATATGGGGGCCGGGTGAGTACAGACACTGGGAGGGACTGTAGCAGGGTGAGTACTGGGGCTCGGGTGCATGGTGAGTACGGGTGGGCTGGGATCAATGGCATGCGTGTATATGGGGGTGCTTGTGTGTTTTGTGGGATGAATGGACTAACCAAGGGAATGATGATCAGACTCCACTGGTGTGTTTTGGCTAATGTTACTAATGTTATTTTTTTTTCAAATCTCTATAAGATCACATTACCATATTTTCCAGACTTTGGCCCAATCCCATTTCTCTGTCTTACCCCTTATCCCTACCCCTTAGTTTTGAACGTAAGGGCCAATTGGGTAAGCCCTTACTCTCACGTGAATGTGCAAAACTAAGGGGAATGGGTAAGACAGAGAAATGGGATTGGGCCTATAAGTCGCTCCAGAGTATAAATTGCATCAGTCAAAAATGCTTTTTGAAGAGGAAAAACATATACAAGTCGCACTGGACCATACGTCACGTTTATTTAGAAAATGATTTCACAAAACCCAAGCTGAAGAACAGACATTTAATCTGGAAAGGCAAGTTATTCTATTAAACAATGGCACACAGAACAGCAGGTTAAATAAGTATAAATATTACCATTTATTCACTGAACACAATAGCATATCAAACATACCTGGGAGGCTGAATAGGCTATATAAACACGATAAGCCAAATCAAGTTCAAAAAGGTACCAAAGGCATTCTGCATCACTGAATCCATTGAATTGCATAAATACGAGAATCTTGTGGCTGTAGACGGTAATGGTTTCTCTTGGTTCATATGAAATAATTTTGACATATAAATTGCACTTGAGTAGTAGTTACAGGTCCCGCCAAACTATGAAAAAAGTGTGACTTTAAGTCCGGAAAATATGATAAGTGTGATTAAGTCTAATTTGGTTTTAGCATCCTGATAAATTGGCCATTGTGAATGTGTCATTGACTGTTTTGTAGTACGTATTTGTAAAGCAACGAGACATAAAATCGGGATATTAACACGTTGCTTGTTATTTTAAGCGTCCAGTTCACTACTTATCCAAATATTCTGACTTTCTCCGCCAGTAGGGTCTTATTGTCATTCCTGTGATATTATTATAATAATAATAATAATAATAATAATTTGCTCACTTAACAACTTTTCTCCACCTGATGGGTTTTGCTTGTGATGGAAAACTCTTGAGATCTGCGGTCTAATGATCTAATGAGATCTTTGCTACAAATTTTCACTAAATCAAAATCACTGAATATGGGGAAGTGAATATAAACACTGACATGGATTTGCTAATGACCTGGAAATAAACTGATCATTCTGAGTAACTAATATCTCATACCTTGCTTTGAAAATGCAATGTTAACTTACTGTCATCTACTGTAACTTATTTTGAATCACTCCAGTCTTCAGGCCCTTTTTTATATGTCCAATTGGATTTGAATCTAGTATAGAAAAACAAAGTACAATCTTTACATATCAAACTCTGTGCTAAAGGAAACAGTCAGCATCATAAGATCATATTTTATATATTTCAGCAATTCAGTAAACATTGTAGGGAAAAATTGTGCAAGTTACTTTTTAAAGGGATAGTTCACCCAAAAATTAAAATTCTGTTATCATTTACATAAAATGTATATAAATGTCTTAGCCAAACTGTTTCTGAGCACCATTGACTTCCATTGTATTTGTTTTTCCTACTATGGAAGTCAATGGTCAATACTCCCTTTTCTGCATTATTATTACAAATAACTTCCTTATACACAGGCAGGGCCTGAAGTTAACTTTTTTGACCACCAGCCACTGTGGCAGGTGTATTTAGAAATCCACCTGCCACAGAGACTTTTTACCAGCCAGCTTTTTTTTGCCTGAATAGTGAATTATAACACTGTCTTTATTGTATGAATTAAATATAAATTTTTTCAGAGCTACAAACGTGAATTTCTCTTTGTCTTAGGTTGTTTGATTAACATTAATGACACAGACTTAAGTAGGTTAATTGAGGTTACTGTCTCTTTAAGACCAGCACAGACTGGTTTTTGACTCTCTATAGCGGTGGTTTTCAATCTTGTCCTAGGGGACCCACAGCTCTGCATATTTTGTATGTCTCCCTTAACTGACACACCCAGTTCTGTTCATGGATCTCTCCCTTAATGAGCTGATGATCTGAATCAGGTGTGTTAGATAAGGGAGACATGCAAAATGTGCAGGGCAGTGGGTCCCCTAGGACAAGATTGAAAACCACTGCTCTATAGGCTACATACACTTAAGAAATAAAGATATGTTTTATTAGAAAATGAATACTGTTGAGATAATTTTGTTTATATGTGCCCTGTCAAGAGCAAAAAGATTTTATGTACGCATGCTTTTAGGAGCGCGTCTCTCCGATGTGCCCTATTGAGTCCCCTTAAACCCGCGCACGCACACAGAGACAGAGGGGGCACAAACTGCCCACATAAACGCCGCACATACGTTGTTTTTCATTAATTTATTTGCAAAATGTATGTTAATGTACAGTATAAGGTATAGTAGCGCAACTCTCTCTAAAGTTTACACATCAAGAGTTCTGATCCGTCACAGCAGCACTACACATCTGTGCAACTGTGATTGTACAGTAGCCTATGTCAGCATTGCGTTCACATCCCATCTCACCAACAATTTAATACTTACTCGCACATCCAAACGTAGTCAGAGAAGTTCCTCATCTTCTTTCCAATCGCATGAACGTTGCGAAACAGCAGTCGCATCCTCTCAATGAATCACTCAATTTGCATCGGTGATATGCGCAGGTTGATAAGAAATGAGCGGGTGCCGGTTACGAGTCATCCAAAAATATTTTAATGATATTCAGGCCGCGGTCAGTCGGTTGAGTTTAAAAACTATTTGAAACAATTGCGGGCGGGTTAGTTGAAAATGTTGGTCGGGAGTGGGTTGTTTATACAATGACCCGCACATCACTGATTCGCATTGGCTACCCGCCAATGTGGCTGGTAGATTGACAGTGTTACCCGCCAATTGCTAAATCCACCCGCATTTGGCGCGTGGTCGGGTGTTAATTTCATGCCCTGTACACAGGTCTGTAACAACTTGAGGGTGAGTAATAACAAAATATTCATTTTTGGGGTGAACTATCTCTTTAAAGGAAAACAGTTTTTCAATATTTTAAAATGTTCTTACCTTAACTTAGATGCATTTATTCATACCTATCTTTTATCAGTGCATGCACTTTTAATCTTTGTACAGCGTTTCTTAAATATGTTAGCATTAAGCCTAGCCCCATTCATTCCTATGGCTCCAAATAAAAGTTTTATTTTGTGCCACCATACTTACTCGTGTAACTACTCCTGTATCAGTCTTACGATAGGGAAAACATGGAAGTGTTTGGTTGCTTCTAAATTCATCCCTGTTTGGATCCTAAGGAATGAATGGGGCTAGGCTAAATGCTAACACATTCACAACGTGCAGTACAAAGATTAAGTGTACGCATTGATAAAAGATAGGCATGTATTAATTTGTCTTAGTTGAGGTAAGAAAATAGTAAAATATTGAAAAACAGTGGTGTTTTCCTTTAAGAGTACAGTATGTAATAATCCCTGAACACTGGAGCCGGTTCTGTAAAATCTTCAAATAACTCTTGCATAAACTTTCATGCCTTTCTTTCCTTAACAAAGGTTGTGCCTGTTGTATTAATTTACTATTATAGCTTCACACTTTCTGTTGCAGTTCTATACTACATTTTTCATTGCTTCCTATTGTATATAAAAATTAAGCTTGACTAATGGGCTGTTAAATTGGGTCTTTCTACTCTCTGTAATTAGCCCAGGCTTGCCACAAATGCTTTGGTAGGTTTTGTAATGTGTGTACTCGTCATGAGGCCGAGGGGTTCACTAAGAGTGTAGGGACTCTCTCCCCAGAACAAGACGGTGGCAACACCCAACCAGGGTGTCTGGGACATGAGGGGAAAGCAGTTTTACGCGGGTATTGAGATCAAGGTGTGGGCTGTGGCCTGCTTCGCCCCTCAAAAACAATGCAGAGAGGATCTTCTCAAGTGAGTTTCCTATTACACGCGCTGTATCTGTTAATCACATGTTAATCCTGAGTACATATAGAGTAGTATTGCATGCTTCATATCTCCAAAGAGTTTTATCAGATTTATAAAAGACAGATCAGCTGTACCGCTACTTTCCAAATAAAGCCACAAGCAAGCAACACACATAAAATATTATTCCACTATATCTGGATAACTTACGATTCACTACATGCTCACGTCGTTTACATTATATGCACATTAGATTCAGAAGAAAAAAAACTGCACAGAAATACTCAGTCATGCGTTAAAATGTTTTTTGAACCTTTGCATATGTTTAGCATGAGGAATCCAACTCTTAATAGGTCAGAATGCATGAAATGCCTTTATTTCTCTGCAATAAAGAGGCAACTCTCTGCATATTTATTAGGAGTTTCACCGACCAGCTTCGCAAGATTTCCAAGGATGCAGGGATGCCCATCCAAGGCCAGCCCTGCTTCTGCAAGTACGCCCAGGGGGCAGACAGTGTTGAGCCCATGTTCAAACATCTAAAGATGTCTTACGTGGGTCTACAGCTCATTGTGGTCATTCTGCCTGGGAAAACACCCGTCTATGGTAAAGAGATACTATCTAATTTAGTGCTCACTGCTTGGAAAAGCATGTAAAAATTATTTGATAATGCAATGCATGCACACTTTTTGAACAACCTTAAAGATTTCTTAGCCATGAACCAAAAACCAACCAGATCTGAGACTTGCAATTCTCTTGTGGTGGTACATCAACATGTTGAGCTTGATTTGAATTGATTTTGTGTTTCTCCAGCGGAGGTCAAACGTGTGGGAGATACTCTTTTGGGAATGGCCACTCAGTGCGTGCAGGTGAAGAACGTGGTGAAGACCTCTCCTCAGACTTTGTCCAATCTCTGCCTCAAGATCAACGCCAAACTGGGAGGAATCAACAACGTGCTGGTGCCACATCAAAGGTGGGTTATCAGACAGGGTTGAAAGTGATCACATTCAAAGGTACACAAAGAAAACGATAAAATGTCCTCTCTGGTTTATGAGTTTAATCAAAACCAAGTTTTCTATTGTGATTTCAAATTGTACCTTCAAATGTCAATAATGAGTGGGGCCCACACACTGCATGCATATCATGTTAATTTTTAGTCTACTCTCAAAAAAAATCCCTTGTCACCTAGCAACAATCTCAGGCAGTTTTAAAATAAGTCTTTGATTTGAAAAGACTGCGTTTGTCAAAATTTCAATTTCATTCCGTTTCCTATTGTGTTTTATATTTGCGTTCTGTCTGCAGGCCCTCGGTGTTCCAGCAGCCGGTCATCTTCCTAGGGGCAGACGTCACTCACCCCCCAGCGGGCGATGGGAAGAAGCCATCCATCGCGGCTGTGGTAGGAAGCATGGACGGCCACCCCAGTCGCTACTGTGCCACTGTGCGGGTGCAGACCTCACGCCAGGACCTGTCACAGGAACAGCTTTTCAGCCAGGAGGTCATCCAGGACCTTACGAACATGGTGCGAGAGCTGCTCATTCAGTTCTACAAGTCGACCCGCTTTAAGCCGACACGCATAATCTATTACCGTGGAGGAGTGTCTGAGGGACAGATGAAGCAGGTGAGTATGCAGATTCGGACATGAATATTCACCTGTGCTGTTTCGCAGTCCTAAAAGAAAGTTATGTTTTTGTGCAGGTTGCGTGGCCGGAGCTGATAGCCATCAGGAAAGCATGCATCAGCCTAGAGGAGGACTACAGGCCGGGAATCACCTATATTGTAGTGCAGAAACGGCATCACACTCGACTGTTTTGCTCTGACAAAGCCGAGCGGGTGAGTTTTGAAGATTCAGAGGCTTTCTAGCTGGATCTGCAGTTTAGTGCATCAGTTCAGTATGCATTTATAATGAACATGTAGTTTCATATTTGTAACTACATGCGTATCTTTACATGGTAGTTTACATGGTATCTTTGAAAAACAATAAAGCATATAGATAACGTGTACTAACACACCAAAGGAAATCGTAAATCGGATAATAGGTGGTCTCTAACGTCATAATATATGAACATGCTTAGGACACTGTGTTTGATATTCACATTCAATGTGCAAAGTGTCCAAATGTCTCTTCCACCTCTGTAGGTGGGAAAGAGTGGCAATGTCCCAGCAGGCACTACGGTAGACAGCACCATCACACACCCCTCAGAGTTTGACTTTTATCTTTGCAGCCACGCTGGTATCCAGGTAAGTCAGACCTCTGTCCCACCTGCACATGTACAAGTTGCCTTTAACATTGATGGATAAATAACCGATTATTGCCTTCCGTAGGGCACAAGCCGCCCCTCTCACTATCACGTCTTGTGGGATGACAACTGTTTTACGGCCGACGAACTCCAGCTCTTGACTTACCAGCTGTGCCACACCTACGTGCGCTGCACTCGCTCCGTCTCTATCCCTGCACCAGCCTACTATGCTCGGCTTGTGGCATTCCGTGCCCGCTACCACTTAGTGGACAAAGACCATGACAGGTTTGTAACAATACTGTGTGAATTTATGCGGGGGTTTAAAGGATACAACTTTATTTTAAGCCATACAATGTGACCCTGTCTGTGAAATCTCAATCTTTTTATGAGATTAGGAGCATCAAATTCACTTCACATTGACTTCAATTTTTTACATAGTCTTAGTCAGTATTAAAGATATCAAAGTTATATATTCACAGAATGTTTGTTACATTATGTAGGTTGATTTTACGTAAAGGGTCAATGACGTGACGTTAATTATTTTGTGTTCTTATGGTTCAATTTAAGGGATAGTTCACCCAAAAAAGAAAATTCTGTCATTTACTCATCCTCATGTTGTTCTAAACCTGTATGAATTTATTTTCTCTGTTGAACACAACAGAAGATATTTTGAGAAATGATGGTAAACACACAGCAGATAGTGACCATAGACTTCCATAGTAGGAAAAAAATAATTTGGAAGTATTGTGTTAAATGATGAAGAAAATTTTTTGATAAATGATGGTAAGCACACAGTTGACGGTACCCATTAAATTCCATCATATTTATTATTCCTACTATGGAAGTCATTGGACTTGCTGTGCTGTGTGTTTACCATCATTTCTCAAAATATCTTCTGTTGTGTTCATTAAAAAAAATTTATTCATACCGGTTTATAAAAACATGAGGATGAGTAAATGATGACAGAATTTAAATTTTTGGGTGAACTAAGGGTTAAAATTTCAAAATAAATTTGCTGATTACTTGCATACATTCTCTTTTTTGAGCACAAAGTCTAAAATTTCTGGTTTTATTTAATTTTGACAGAATATTTGGGGATAATTGCAAAAATGTCAATGTGGTGTAACAAGTCTGTGTCAATTGGTGTAACTAGTATTTTTTTATGAAAATATAAATATATTCATTAAAAAATTTGAAATAAATTATAATGATCTAGTTTAGTGTAATATGATTTTGTTTACATGCATTTTTACAACATTTGTCAAAGATTATTTAGAACACAGCTGTTTTCAGCAAATGTCAGCCCAAAATTACAAAAATGCATGAAAATTTACATTTAGATATAACTAATAAAACATTTTTATGTTTACGCTTGCATGCCATCAAGGTGGATAAAATATTTAATATTTCTCATTCTTTGGTGCAATTGGCGGTTACACCATTTGACATTTTCAGGACCATTCAGTCTTTCATAAAAATGGTGCAAATGTAATTTTTATCGCATAAAATTAACATAAATACACTATGTGCATTGTTTTAAAAGCAGGCATCAGGTTTATTTCAAGTTTTTTTAACCCTTTAACTGCCGCAGCCTTTTTGAGTGTTGGGGGGTGGTGAAAAGGTGATGTAGACCTTTAAATTAATATAACTCTGGCATTTTTTTTGGTCTATAAGCCTAATTTTGGTCTCGTTCTAAAGAAGACACTTTAAAGTTTTTTACGAAAGTGTCTGGAGGTGAAAAAATATATTTTTATAGCAGTTTACATTTATTTGTAAACATTTTTTAAATGAAAATGGTTTTCTGTGAGGTTTGCTGCATACTCTTGTCACAAATGAATAAATTACAGTTACTGCATTATTATTACTGCTAAAATGTTTTGAAATATGAAAACTACATTCTTAGACCTTTCCAACAATATATAGTTTGTCGTGATAGATTATCATTGAGGTAAACTTAGGTGTCCTGCTCACTGGAAAGCACCAGTGAACGGGTAAAAAGATTTTTGAATTTCTCATCTTTTGTCACTGACCCAGAAAACGGTAAATCACAAAAAATACTTTAGTTGGGTTTTCACAAGCATGGTCACATATGACGTCTTTCTCTCAAAAAAGCACGCAAAAGGATTTAAAAATCATGACAATTGTTATTTTAAGGCGAACTATTCCTTTAATTCGTAAGGTGTTTACTAATAAACGTTGATTATCTTGGTTGTCTGCAGTGCCGAGGGCAGTCACGTATCAGGACAGAGTAACGGCCGAGACCCTCAGGCCCTGGCTAAGGCGGTCCAGATTCACTATGACACCCAGCACACCATGTACTTCGCCTGATGTCAGCCAGCAGGAGACGCACCTCTACACTCCCTCTACGATCTGTCTCTCTATCTCTCTCTCTTCCTTGTTCTGTCGCGTCTTCATCTGCAGCAAAGCAGTCCTGAAGCCAGAAGGCCATACGTGAGTCCAGTTGTATTCGGTCGGCCTCAGAAGAACCAACCTCTACCAGCAGTCCTGCACTGAGAGGTCTCTGGCCTCCAATGCACACAAAAGTCAAATTGAGCCATTTTAACGTTGATTTTTTTTAATTTTGAATGTCTTTTTAATTTGTAATATACACTGAGTGTGAGCAAACCTGCGCCATTGGTCAGGGCAGCTCCGGCTCTCTCGGCTAAGCTGGACTCTTGTCTACTTTTACCTCAAGCCGCCATTGGCTGAATCTTGTCACATGTGTTTTGGATGGGGCAGGGATTGCACGTAGTGGGGGGGGGGGTGATTGTAAAGAATGAATTTGTTATTTTCTTCTTTTTACGATCGCATTTGGACTTTCTCCTCTCAGTCTTTTACAAACGAGGTGACCCGGTTGTGTGTGTATGTGCGTGTGTGTGTGTGTATATATGCCCATTACCTTTTCCCGTTGTGTTTGAAGTGCTTGTGTGAGTGTTTGTATGCATGCGTGTGTGTTCATGTCTCATGGCAGGCCACTGACTTTTAAAGGGAAATTTAGGCGCAAACTGCTGTAAATGCCTCTTTTATATTAACACACACACAGATATATAAAAATATATAAACTATTTACAAGTCTATAAACATATTCCACTTGATGATTTTACAGGCGTTCATAAGCTGAAGGTTTGTGTAGCAGTAGCATTACCCATGGCGGTTGGACCTGGGCAAACAGGACTCTGTACATGTGCCATTCTGACTGGAAACATGTACGTCTTGTTTGAATGGTTACTTTACAGGGTTGAAAGGTTATGGCCATTGCACAGTCATGGACGAGGCGCTAATGTACCGTCTGATAGGCTAGGCTTGCAACATACAGCACTCTCCCTCTCTTCTTTTATGCATTTATACATAAGATTCAAATCAGATTTGTAAGAGTTTAATATAAAAGTTATTTTCTTTGTGGTAAACTTTAACGGTTTGTTGGAGTAGCTAATCATTCGTATCGTCGTTCATGTTGATATTGATCGTTCGTCAGCAATCATTTCTGTAACCAGGAGTCAATTTAGTCGTAAACTGAGATGTGTTTTTTTATATACAGCTTAATTTCTTGTAGCGTTGTGGCCATTATAACAAGGACCCAAATTGCTTTGGTTTGTCCTCGAAGTTTTTAGCTAAAGTCAAATAGCGGAAGAAAGTGACATCCGAAATTTTTTTGTGGGAGGATGTTTGCGATGTTCGTCATCAGTTATATGAATTTTACACTTAAAAGTGTGTTTATTACTTCAATGTGTGTGTATATGAACTTGAATCTATAATATAAATCTGAATTAACCATTTCTCGTTACGTATAAAATATAGGACACCATACATTTTATGACATGAGCATAAGCACTGCCTAAGCACCGTGCTGACCCGGGCGACCGGGTGAGGTCCCGACGGGTCTCCAGCGTGCACGCCTCGTCAGGTGGGCAGCTCACAGAAAACCTTTTGTAATAAACCATCCGTAAAGCAGCAGGTTTGCTATGAATGAGTTTGAGCGGCAGCAGCCTGTCGCTGGCGTGGACGCTGGCCCCACGAAAGATGAAGTGGGCAAGGGCATCACATGCAATAAATTGGATTTAAACGTTGGACGTTTTAAATGCTATATATAGGTTACTTTGATGTCACAGCTTCCAGAGAATATCTCGTCGTATGTGTGTATGTGTGTCCTTTATAGGCATTAATTCAAGTTTCCAGTCATGATATCATTGCAAAGCAATATAACCCAAAATTTCGAGCATTTAAAAGCTGTAATACTTTTTCGTCGACGTGGCTGTTGGTTGAATTCCTATTGCTGTTTGTGTTTATGTACTTATTTTGCTTGTATCAATCAATGGGAATGTGCATATGGTGGACTTAGCTCTTTAGCTCTGTGGATTTCAAATTTTAGACCGTGCTCGCCTGCATGCCAGAGTATTTGTCCTAATCTCTCAAGAAAATATTTATTATGAAACGGGAGAGGTTTGTCTTTTTGTACATCGATACAGTGAGACTGTTTTGAGTAGAGATGTTGTCCGGTCTCTTTTACAAGATTTTAAAATTCCTCCAAACGTCAGTAACTCAATGAGGAACGCGCATGGGCGTTGAAGGGGCGAAGATGTCCGTCTTCAGGGGCTCCAACCCAAACGAGGTACTTTCTTCAATCGCAGGGCCGCTGAGACCGACCTTCTCGCCCCTTTCTTACTTTATCAATCGACCTGATGAAGTACCATGTCACCTGCTGTTTTGTTCTCGCTCTGCTCTCGGGCTCTCCAGTGCTGTGGCGCAGCCCTGGTGGCACCTCCACATTTGCATGTGGTTGGCCTCGAGGGTTCACTGCACAAGGATTACCTCTTTTTAACCATTTTTTAACCTATTCTCTCTGGCCCAGTTAAAAGAGAGCATGATGGGTTTTTTTAATTCCTATTTGATATAAATGGCTTTGTTATTTGATAAATGTGTATTGTAATTTAATTTCTGTTTTTTTTTGTTTCTCTTACTGGTGTGTGTGTGTAGCTTTTTGTGCCGTTCTATTCTCGTGTTCTGAGCTGTGTGACTTGTCTGATAGCAATAGTGGGCACTTCCTTTGACCTGCTGGGGAACGCTCCTAGAGTTTCTCCTACCCGGATGCCCCGCAAGTTGCTGCATTGCTTTGTGACATTTTAAAAAAAATCTCCCCTTTTTTAGCCTGCAGGGAATATTTGTGTTATTGTGCAAATTAATAAATTGGTATTTTATGCCTATAACACACAACACTTGTGTCATGTCATTTATTGCATTGCATAAAGAAATTCTACAGTCGTAATTTATGCTTGTGGATACTAAAAGGGATTGTTCACCCAAAAAAGGAAATTTTGTCATTTACTCACCCTCAAGTTGTTACAAACTGGAAAAAATAGTTGTTCTGCTGAACAAACAGATATTTCGAGCAATGTTTGTAACCAAACCGTTTTTGGGCACCATTGACTTATGGTGACTTACTATTTTGTTTTCCTATAATGGAAGTCAACAGCGGCTGCTTGTGACCTCTCTTACGAGGGGCGCGAATTCAAAATGTGTTCGGAGAGTCATGTGTTGCTCGTCATTTCAAAATACCTACCTCACAAAACACTCACTTAAGTAAACTCTGATTACACATGAGATTAAGTGAGGTTCTGGCAAATGTGAGTGTCTCTTTTTTTTTTACGTGGTGGTACACATGATGCGCCAAACACATATTTTGACATGATGAGCCACACACATGACGGGCTTCGCATCGTACACTCTTTGGGAAAGAAGTCTCCGGCCACCACTGGAAATCCATTGTGCACCTGTTTAAAGGAATAGTTCACCCAAAAATGAAAGTTCTGTCATTTACTGACTCATTTTGTTACAAACATGTATAAAATGTATTTGTTTTGATGAACATAAAGGAAGATATTTTGAGAAATGTTTGTAACCAAACTGTTTGTGGACCCCATCTACTTACATAGTATTCTTTTTTCCTACTATGAAAGTGAATGGGGTCCAGGAACAGTTTGGCTACAAACACTTCTCAAAATATCTTCCTTCGTGTTTATCAGAACAAAGAAATTTGTGTGGGTTTGTAACAACATGAGAGTGAGTAAACAATGACAGAATTTTCATTTTTTGGGGGGTAAACTATCCTTTAATTACAAATATTTTCCTTTTTGTTCAGAAGAATGAAGAAATGTATACAGGTTTGTAACAACTTGAGTAAATGATGCAATTTTCATCTTTGGGTTAACTATTTTAGTTAGTTACCTTTAGAATCTTTGGATACCTTTAGAATAAAGTTTAGATAATCAAAGATGGCCAAACTTTTATCCGGCCTGCAAATCAGTTTATAATGTGTGTTGCATGTTTAAAACTGAATGGACAGCAAAATACTTCACCAACATCAGACAAAATCTGGTATGTGTTAATTGCCAAGAAAGTTTTAACATCATGATGATATGTAATAATTATTTAGCAAAGCACATTAAATGATTTACTCTTAAAAAAAAAAATGAAGCATGCTTTAACAAGTAAGCATATTTTTATCTGTTTTAACCACAAATTTATTATGGTCTCACCATGGTATTTTATTTGTAGTAAAACAAATGGGAATTATTCTGCTAAAAACATGATTAATCTTCCTAATGGTGTAGATAACTGTAAAAATGGCTCACAACCTTACTATGCTAAATATATTACTGTATATATTACTGATATTTTCTTCAGAACTGTATATATAACTGTATGTGTCCAGTGTTCTGCACGGGAGTAGAGATATAAAAATATAAAAGAAAGGTGTAGATGAAAGCTTATAGTAGTAGTAACTGAGTGTTGATTTGGAATAAAAAGCTACATTTGTCATTCATAGTATTTGGGTCTTGGTTTTATTATAAAATCTGATGTGGGCCTCGAGTTAGTAAAGGTTGCCCACACTACTTTAGATTAAAAATGACCCGTGCATTTAAGGTGCATGTTTTACTGTGTGGGTTCCCTGGGGATTGAACCGATTACCTTTGTGTTGCTAAAGCAGTGCCCTACCCTTTGATTTTAAGATTTGAATATAAAAAAGCAATTTCTTTTTTAATATTGGTTTTGATATTATGGTGGTTTAAATATTGTTTGGACATGGGTGCCACTGCTACAAAAAGATGTGAAATCTATGCGTACACTTTTAATAATAAAGCTGCTACTGTTATATGATGCCATAGAGAACTGGTTCTCAAGCTGCGGGGTGTGCAAAGGTGCCAGGGGGCCCCATAGAGGAATCATTTTTTGGCTGTATGGTTCCATAAAGAACCCCTTAACATCCAAAGAACCTTTCTGTTTCGCAAAAGTTACTTTGTAGTGGAAAAAGGTTCCTCAGCTTCAGGGCCGTGCAGAGACCATTGGAGGGGCAGGTGCTCAAAGAATAAAAAGGGCACTTTGCTCGCCGACACGCAAGCACACAACTGAAACAAATAATAAAGTAATACAGAATAGAAAGATGATAAGTCTAACGTTTTTCTTTATTTTCCTTGCAAATAGAGTGAGACAGAAAAATCTATATAGACTGAGTTTTATATCTATATATTTATGCATTTGGCAGCAGCTTTTATCCAAAACGACTTACAGTGCATTTCATTTAGTGTTTGTGTGTGTCAACACAGTATATGCAGTTCTGAAATTATATGATATTATACATTGCATTGTGACATTAAGATAATTATTACGTTTACAGGCTTGTGTTTTTGTTGTCATATTTAAAATATAATTCTATTCTATTCTAATCCTGTTCGAAATTTGTATACAAAGAGAGTAGCCTACATATTTTAGTTTTGAATCGTGTTTGTGTTGTGTTTTTGCACACTTTGATGCCTTGATGACAGGGCAATAAAATAATGACATTCATCTCTCCTTTCATTCATTTCATGAAGCCTCTTGTACTTTCTTTATTTTCAGGTAAACTAAAACTGGTTGCAAAGCTGGAGAGTTTTTGACTGAGTTAATAATTTAGCACGAGTATGGCTATATTACCCAACATCAGCTCACATTGTCTTTTATCAAAGGCGAGTCCAGGAATCGTAAATTCAATGTGATACAAAAATTAAGAGTTTTTTTACCGTATTCATCGGATCTTGCTCTTCCAACAAACTCCGCGTGACAAGTGGATGACATTAGAACAGCGCGAGAGCGATTTGAAATTAAACTCCTCCGTATGATTTCCCGAATATTTCTCGCGGTACTTTGATGTCATGTGCGTTTCGGTTCTTGCATTGCTGCGTGAAGTTGAGCACACCTAAAAACTCGAGACAGCTACCTGTATGAACTTCCGGCAGAGAACGTCCCTGCCTTTGCCTCATCCATTGTTTTTATACGGGAAGAATGTTTTATTTTCAGCGTGAGAAATACAAGGGGTGGCGTGTGAAGGCTGAAATGCGTGAGACTTGAGAGCCCTGTTTGCATCTAACGTTCTAGAGATGTTAATACACACAGACAGCAATAAACAAAAGCTGTGCATGCTCTCCTCACGTTGTTCTTGTAAAATAATAATAATATAACAAGCATACCGCTTCGGTTCAATGCCGGCTCGAGGGGGATCCTCCCTGGACTGCGCACCGACGTCGTGCACGTGTGGGCGCTGCTAGCGCTGTGAGCTTTCCCTAAAGAGATTGTCCAATAAAAGGTCAATACGTCATCATGTGACTAATTTTATTTTGCGGCTAAATTATTTTTTATTAATTTTACTAATAGTTAGATTGGGCAGGCCTTCACAAAAGGGCATTTAATTACAAAAAAAAAAATGCCTTGACAAAAAGGGCACTTTGGTCATCCAGGGGTAAAGGGGCAGGTGCTTGGGCACCCGCCGCCCCCCCCTCTGCACGTGCCTGCTCAGCTTGATTCTCCACCATGGGTGGCATGGATTCAAAACAAGCATTAAAATAAGCTAAAACGACTTGAAATCTACATATTTCTTAGTGTTTTATTATTTTTGTAAAAGATATCAACAGGGCTCCAGACTAACTTTTTTCACTAGGAGCACAGTGGCTCACAACTGAAAATTTTAGGGGCGCAACCAGAAAATTTAGGGGCACGCACCGTAAATCATCATCCTAACTAAATATTCACATTTCTTCTAATTTCCACTTTATTACTAATAAATATGTTAATGATAGATACAGAAAGTACAATGAGCTGTTTTCAAATTCAGTGTCACATCCCAAAAAAAAGGTCAAATTTACTGGTCGCACATGTGCGACTGGATGTAAAATTTAGTGGCACACTCTCAAATTTTGCCACCATTTGGTTGCAGTCTGGAGCCCTGAACAAGGAACTATGCTTTTAACCACATGTGAAGAGCTGTCATTCAAACCACACAAGAAGATGTGTTGATACTTTTTCTAGTGAGATGAGATCACCAGATGGCCTAGATATCATACCATACATACTGTGTCCTTGATAGCTTTTCATTGAAACGTCCTGATTCAGGCAAGCTGAACCCCCTTTGAATTTTGGTAATATGAGAAAAAGCATAACAAAAAAACGTTGCAGAATTCCAATAGAGATGATAAAAAGTTGTCCTTTGAATTGTTGACTCAGTTTTATTTTTTATTTCTTAAAATGCTTATTCAATGTGTAAGAATCATGATGCCACTATAAGCATTCTGCTTCTATGTATTTGTTTTGTATTTATGTACTAAAAACAAATTTCCCATACATTTACATTACGGTTCAAAAGTCTGTATCTTTATTTTTTCTTGTTGTTAAATTATAGTTAAACTCATCAAACTATTGAATAACACATAACCGTATCATATTTTAGCATCTAGTAAGCATTCAAATCTTTTCTGGGCTCTTATTATCAGCTTAGTATAGTTTATTTCTCTGTCTGAATAATGTGGTTGGCTCTCCTGTAGCTGCCCAATGGTGTGACGCAAAGCCAGGCAGCGTATCAGGACCGCTTTGGAAAGCTGCAGGAGCATTTACGTCAGCTGACGCTTCTTTTTCGTAAGGTGCGTCTTCTGTATGAACGGTGTGTAGAGATGACAACCGACCTACAGGAGTCTCCAGCAGAAGTGAGTTTATAACACAATGTATTAAATAGAGTGTGCTACATCCTCTTCTGTTTGTTGTTACAACAAACCACATGGCAAGCCTGTGTTTTGTTTGTGCAAGTAAGCATTTTAGATGCATTGTGCACAAAGTTTTTTATTACAAACATTCAGCAATGCTTTTAAATGATACTGTAGCATAAAATCAAGGGTTAAATTATGCTGACTGATCCTTGTTTAAAGCGAGATACATTATGATGACATCTCTATGAGAGATACATTAAGCTGTTTTAAGCATTTTTGCACTAATTATCCAGGATGAAATTAACTTGCTCTGGTAAACATTCATATTTAGCAGCCTGATGTTTTCATTATCTGTCTGAATTCAAGCGTAGATAGTCCTGATGTTTTGAATATCGTCATATACATTGTCCTGGTCCCTTTTGAAATTTTCAGTTATCTCATCCAGAGGTTTTCGCTGGTGACATATTGTAAATATCAGAATGATATTGATGACCCACAAGGCAAACAAGACATAGCGCAGCCAGTCACCATAATCATCTTCAGGATGCATGCAAAATAAAAATCACACAGAACAAATAGACGGATCATGAAAGTGTACAGGATAGTGTAGCCTCACGATTAGTCGCGACTAATCATTTGCAGAATAAAAGTTTTTGTTTACATAATATATGTGGGTGTACTGTGTATAATAATTAATACACTAATACACACACACACGCAGCACTTTATTTTACAGTACGTGTACTTACCTTGTACGTATATGGTAAATAAGTTGTACTTACCGACAAATGTGTGTTACTTACTTTTAGGTATCTACATGGTAATAAAGTGGTATCATTACTGTACTTACCAGTGGTAAATACTCGGTAGTTATTATGTAACTCTAGATAAGTACTGGGTATTAACATATACATACTTATAGTGTAGGTATACTGTAAGTAACGAGTAACAGGTAGTAGGTCCTATGTAATAACTGTGTAAAAAGCATCACTTTATTTTACAGTCCTGTTTCCATGCAGTAACCATGGACGTACTAGTGAATTTACCCAGTAGTTAATGTGTATAATAGTCAATGGTTGGGTTTGTCTCACAGTAACATGTATATGATGCTATATCTTAGGTGGTAGGTCCTATGTAATAACTATGTAAAAAGCATATAACTAAGAATCGTTTGCATGTGTATATACATGTTATTATGTAAATATATATTTTTCTTAAAATGATACATGTATGTATGTGTATTTATATATACATAATTATTATACACAGTACACACACATATATTATGTAAACAAAAAAAAACTTTTATTCTGCAAACAATTAGTCTAATCGTGAGGCAGCACTAGATATTGCTAATATGTTAATCTTTTTATGTATCTTTAAAATAAACCCAAGTATTACTTAAAATGTGGTTTACGTTACAAGAATTTATGCTTCTGCTTTAAAATACATTATGGATAGAAGAATTTTTTGACAATAGCATAACATTTTTTTTACTGCTTACCAGGTGTCATGTCTTCACAATGTAAAACTGAAATAATAAAAAAGATTAATATGCAAATTACATCCGCTAACAAGATTAATTTGCAAATTACATTTGCTAAGTCACTTACTGTAATGTTGTTCACAAGCAACCGATATACAGTAATGCACATAGCAAGACCTAACAGTACTTACCACTAACAGTGCGGTCCAACAGCAATAAAGCCTTTGTTCTTGCTATATCCTTAATATGGTTTAAAAGCAGTTTTTAGATGACAAGCATAGTACCACCTTAAAAGTACATGCAATGCTATTTCCTTTTCAGAAGTCTTGATTCTGAACATTCAGCATGAGGTAGTGGTGGTTGTTTTAACCAGCTGTTAAAAATAGTGGCCTATATCTGTGAAACACATTTGCTGTACAACACTCATGTGATGTTGAAACTTCTGTTGAAGTCTGTTTCTTCTGATTTGGTTCTTTTGTTATTACAAATAAAGTTTATAGATACATTTTCTTTGCTGTTTATTGTAATAATAATTTTTTTGTATGGGTGGGACAGAACAGCGACCAAATTTGCACTAAATATTAATCTACAGTGCATTGATAATAATGTTAGCTACATTCATAGCATTTGGTAATAGAGACGGTGTTAACAGTTTTTCTGTGTGAGGGCAGTATGTTTTTGCACCAAATACACTGGTGAATCAGAGATTTTAAAATGGATATAAGTTGATTTGTCCTTTAGTTTTTCATTTTGGATTTTTTTTAACTGACAACTTTACTTCCATAATTATTTGTGATTTACATTATATTTTTTAGTTATGGAGTTTTAGAATTTACCATAGAAAGTTATAAAACATTTTAAAAAATCAATGTAAAAATCAATTTATCCACAAAATAATCACGATTACAATACCAAGGTGAATAATCAACAATTATTATTATTATTATTTTTGTCATAATCATGCAGCCCTTGTTCAAGATGACCAAAGCTTCTCGACTTAACTCCTCTCGACTTTCATATATTTTAAGTGTCTTGAAGACATTTACCTTTTATTTATTTTTTTTTTTTTTTTAATTTTTTTGACATTTGAAGAGCTCAAATGTCACCGTCATCTGAGCTCCTTATTTACTCCTCTGCTTTCTGTTGTTTTAGTTGCTACACATGATTTAAAAATCAACACCTAAAGCAGACAGAGAATAAGCACTGAAAAAAATGCCTTTGGAACGATCTCTTTAATAAGTTAAATGTTATGCAGGGTAAATTAATCTGTGTATTTTATCTAACAAGTGTTAAAACATGACTAGTAATGGAAGTATTGTTGTAGTATTGAGTGTGTTTATATCCTTGTGCATTCTTCTAGCTGGTTCCTTATGCAGGGAAGGAGACGGCACCTATGAGGGTAGAGCCATGTAGCCAAGCGGTTATCCAGGAAAGACAAGAAGTTCTCAAGGTTTGTTTGTTTCATATCCTCATTCATTATTACTGGAAAACATTGCTGTTGTAAAACATTCTAATGGGTAATCAATTTCAGGGTTAAAGTGACGACGTCCCAGAGGTGGATGTGTGCCCCCATATACTTGTCAGTAGGCAGTTTGATCATTGAACAAGTGGCTGAGGCCAATTTGCTTGGCGTGATTGTGGACAGATCAAATCAATATTGAAAAAAATGGGCAGGAGTATGGCTGTAGTACATTGCGGCTCGGTGGATAGCACTGTTGCCTCACAGCAAGAAGGTCCCTGGTCGAGCCCCGGCTAGGGCAGATCGCCTTTCTGTGTGGAGTTTCTGCATGTTCTCCCTGTGTCAGCGTGGGTTTACTCCGGGTACTCCGGTTTCCTCCCACAGGCCAAAAACACGCAAGTTAGGCAAATTGGAGAAACCAAATTGTCCCTCCCCCTACCTGTGTATGTATCAACTTGTCTGAATTAAACTTGTGTATGGATTAACTGGTTCTCGCCATGAATATAGCCATAGATGCTGCAATGGCGTTAAGAAATAAAGGAAGAAGAAGAAGAAGAAGTCTGACATTGCAGAAAATGTATACCAATTCGTATACGGAAAACTTTGGTTGTATCAATTGTTTTGTGTCATCTGGATTATTGTTCCATCATTTGGACAACAGAGAATAATTTAAACAGATACCATAAAGCATCTCAGCTTGTTCTAAATTGTTATTTTAAAACTAGTATCAGGGATATGCACAATCAGTTTGCATGGCATGTAAGAAGCAGTATTAAGTATTATCTTATTAAATTCTTAAAAAAATAGAATTATTACAAAAGCACCAAAAATTATTTATAATAGGTTGATTTTTTTTCAGTGACGTTCATACTTATTCCACTCGCCAAATTCCACAAATGTCAAGAATCGATTCTTAAATGTTAGTTTACAAAATAATAACGTGACGTTCTTAGAACCAAAAGCTTACACGAGCAGTACATTATGCTTGTATTGCCTATAATTACCAAAATACTTAATTGAAAATGAATAAATAATTACATAATAAAACTGGTTAAAAATGAAAAAGTAGCTTGGGTGTAGCTTAACTTGCTACATTTCCCAGGGGGGGGGGGTAGCTTCAGTGTAGTGAAGCTTCATTTAATGTGAAGTAACTGGTAGCTAGCTCACTACATTTTCCAAGTAGCTTGCCCAACACTGCACTTCTGTATTTGTCTTCATTGTTGTACAGCGTTGATGTTAATATTTTGGTAAAAATTGTAAGACCCCAGTAAGAATAGCTGCTTTTTTATGGAGTAGCTAATTTTATTTATTAAATTTAAATTAATAAATAAAAATAAATATCCTTAATATTGTTTAATAGCAGTTGTAAGATGACATGCATACCACCTTAAAAGTAACATGCAATGCTATTTTCTTTTTAGAAGTCTTGACTAATTGTGCAGATTTTGCTATACCGTTATTTTAATCAACTTTTGTAAATGTATTTTAGTCCAGTAATTACAGTTGGCTAATTTTTGTAAATTCATTTGAAAGTGTTACATTGCAAAAATAAATAGTTAGATTAACTTTAGTTACATTTCTAGGCGTTACCAATTGAAGTAAATTTTTGTTAGTTTTTTTCACCTTAAATTTTTCAAAAAATGTAAGTTGATAAAATTGGAATGTTTTACCAATTGAAGTAATTTTTTAAGTGGATCCAACTTTTACTTTGTTTTTATAGTTTATTATTAAACCTCATAAGCCCCTATTTTCCAGTATACGTTACAGTTCCTTGGGGGTAAAAATGACCCCAGAAATTAAAAGAGTGATTACAAAAAATATATACAATTTTAATGATACAAATAATATATCTTTTTTTACTTCCCATCTATACATTAATGCTGTGTTTTGGGAGATATGAAGTACTTTTGTACCTGTTTACCACTCAATTCCTCAACTACACCATTAGCTTGCCTGAAAAATATCAATTTTTTATGAAAAATTCACATAAATTTTGATCTAAATTTGATATAAATTGTTTGATATTGATCTAGATGTTATGTGTTGAATTCAGCCATTTGGTGTTTAGAAAAAAAATAAAAGAATTACAGTTTAGGAAATAAATCATTTCGACCACCAGATGCCCATATGACCCATTCATTTTACTGTATGTGGCCATCTGCTCAACATCAGTACTTTAGTGAAACGTTTTGTGAATTTATGTTTATATATTATTTTAAAAAGTATAATTTTTTGTAGTTTTTGATGCATTTTGAAATGTCTTTTGTTACAAAATGCCACAGAATTTTGAAGGAATGTAAGTGTGTGTGTCTGTCTGTGTGTGTGTGCGTGTGTGTGTGTGCGCGCGCATTTTTGACTTTGTCTTTCTGTGTGTGAGCATTTTACATCTTTGTTTTGCATCTGTAGCTTTTTTTGCCAAATTCTGTAAAAAATGCTCTCTGTGGCAGTCATACCTTTGTGTGTGTCTGTTTGTGTGTGATTGAGCATGTCTTTTCTATATTGAATTGTGCTCTAGTACCAGGCCTACCTTTCTGTGTTAAAATTTTCTGATTTATTCTGGATGCATTGATTTTTTTGGACAAATAAGAAGAAATTTCTTTTGCATTTCCCATTCATTTCAATTGGGGTCATTTTTACCCCCAAATGGCCTCTTTTGTGAATTTTTTTACACCTATTTAGAACGACCGAATCATGCCCAGTTTTTTTTTATATTACTCATGACAACTCCAAACTAACTTTTTTCACCAAGAGCACAGTGGCCCCCAACTGAAAATTTTAGGGTCGCAACCAGAAAATTTAGGGGCACACACACCGAAAATCAACATGCAAACCAAATATTCACATTTCTACTAATTTCCACTGTATTACTAAAAAATACTTTAATGATAGACACAGAAGAAACAATGTGCTGCATCAAATTCAGTGTCACATCACAAAAAAGGTCACATTTACTGGTCGCACATGTGTGACTTGATGTAAAAATCAGTGGCACATTCTCAAATTTTGGTGGCAGTCTGGAGCCCTGATCAAGTTATATCAAGCTCTAGTATATTTTATTGCCTAAAAATTATTCTAGTTGGGTGGCCTTCCAATTATGTGGGGGCCTTGAAGTGATAAATAATAATTCTTTAGGGGAACCAAAAATGGTTCCTCTATGGCATTGCTGTGATCCTTTCATAGAACTTCTTTTTGTAAGAGTGTATAATCATGTTATGGCCACTAGATGGCCACACTTACAACGGTTTAGTCAATTTTTATCAGTCCTAACCAATAGCTTTCTTGTGATTTTCATTTAACATTGTGCTTGTTGAGCTTTGGTAAAGTGGTTAAAATCATAAATAAACTTTTTTTTATTATGATGTTATCATGTTTTTATTGTGTTTTATTTAGCTGTTTTTTTTTTAGTTAAGAAGGCATAAATCAAAACAAACCAGCTGCAGTTTGATTGGAATTAATTGGAATGCACAATTAAAAACAAGATTAGTTATCTCGTTTTGGAACCAAACTCTTCATATAGTTTTCCAAATTCTTAGTCTTAGTTGCACAGTCTTAAAGAGCATACCAGACTTACATTTCACTACAGGTTGTGTTTGCATATAACTGTGTATGTGACAAATAAAGAATCTTGAAACATTTCTGTTTTACTCCACAAATTGCATTTATGAGTTTCATTGGGGTGGAATTATGATACACCAAATTGATATTTGCTCTTCATTTACATTTTGTTGATAACATTGCTCTTACATTTCATTACACGCAACTTTCCCATTTAAATGCTATTTTCTAGCCGTATAAAGCAAAGTTGAGCTCCTGTGTACCATCAGTCTGCTGTCTCTCTTTTGTTTGCCCCCCTGTCATTTCCACTCCTCTCTCATTTCCTGTGTCCTGTTGTCATGGCCACTGTTGCCAAGGAGAGGCGGCCACAATAGAAGGAAATGTAAGCCAGAGATCTTGTAGCCGTAATATTTTATTCATCAACACAGACACTAACGTCTCCGGGTTATAGAGCGGGGCGAAACAGAGGGCGAAACATGTTCAGCTAGTTAGAAACAAATCATCTTTCCTTGTTCTTTATCAAATAACTACACTTTAAAATGCATATTTTTATATTCATAAAACCCAATTCATCTTAAAAAACTGGGCAAAGTATAATATTGTATTGATGTAAACAGATCTGTAGTTCACACGTCACACTGTTAAAAAACTATTTACAGAAATACGTTTCAGGAAAGTTTTTCCATCACAAACAAGAAACCGACTGCTGTACTGCAAAGTGGAGTTTTTGCCCCCTCAAAACCGATTCACGAAAATCCAAAGCACATCTGTTTAAGCAGCTACACTTAGCTTTTTAAGCCCCATTGTTGAGGGCCCTAAATTGTTGTGTGTTAATTGATCCTCTGACAGACACCACACTCGCCCTCCCTCCTTTCTCTTGTCCCGTCTCCCTCTATACACTGTTATTTGCTTTCTTTTCGGCTTTGGTCAGGACTGTTTCTGAAGATTAGCAAAATCGGCACACTTAAACACCTGTTAATGTTATCGGGCCGTCCAATAGACGATCACCGCCGTGACTGCAACTAACCAACCGGTGACAGTTTTGTTGTGGGGAGGAAAGAGGAGACTGCTTTTGTCTTTGCTTAAGTGGCTTGAGGTACGGCACCCTTTTTGTGTTTCGGCTGCCCTTGATACGAAGAAGATCTTGTCCTTTGGGTTTCATCCTCACAGAAACCAACACGTGTTGGTGTGTCAAATCTGAAGAACTTATTTGCAGCATCAATTGGATTTTTAACTCAAGCAAAACTGCCGGATAATATCCTAAGGATTGTGCTGTTTAAGTTCGTCTTGATTCTTTCAACATTGCTGAAATTCTTCGGTTTGTTTGGGTCTTTGGAGGTAATCCAGCCGCTGCCTCCATGTAACAGTATCAAATTTAATCTGTGTGACCCATTTGGGTAAGTCAACACCAACGTGGGTAGCAACAGAGGCACACGTCCCGATGATAAGAGGAGATCTTTCTTTACAGAGAAGAGAACGAGTCCGCTGCCACCTACTTCTGCCATCTGGACGTAGGAACTTCAAAGTTTCAGTCGGTCCAATGTGGGTGAGCTGAGACAAGTGACAGATTATTTTGGAGATCTTGAATTATTCTCTGTCTGAGTAACGTGGATGCCCAAATTGAGGTTTTACGAAAGTTTGTTTTGAGCCATTGAAAAGAAGAAGGTTTAACAAACTTTCACTTTTTCAGGAGTAATAAGAGGATTGGCAGTCGTGCCAACCTCTGACAGTTATCCCCATCTGGACCTTCTGCAAGCGGAAAGGTGTCGTCGAGGTTGTGGCCCGAGGAGGCGTGGTATTCAGAGGGTGGCGATATGGTGAACACAGGAATGCAATTGATCAGCTTTACCTGCGCCGTGACAGGCTGGGTGATGGCTATAGCGGTGACCGCGCTGCCCCAGTGGAAAGTCACGGCCTTTATAGGCAGCAACATCCTTACCTCCGAGATCGTCTGGCAGGGCATATGGATGAACTGTATCTACCAGACCACCGGACATATGCAGTGTAAGACCTACGACTCCATGCTGGCTCTGCCGCCTGATATCCAGGCGGCACGGGCTCTTATGTGCATTGCCATCTTCTTGGGCTGGTTGTCCTGCACCGTCTCTTGCTGTGGCATGAAGTGCACCACCTGCGCCGGGGACGATCGCCATGCCAAGGCCGGCATAGCTCTGTCCGGTGGGGTGCTCTTCATCCTGACGGGCCTGTGCGTCCTAGTTCCGGTTTCTTGGACAGCAAATACTGTGGTGCAGGACTTCTACAACCCTAACGTTCCCCTGCAGCACAAGCGGGAGCTGGGTCAGGCCATTTATTTGGGATGGGCGGCAGCCGTGATCCTTATGATCAGCGGGGCCGTGCTGAGCAGCACCTGCCCACACATCGAAAGAGGGGGGTACAGACGAGGGTACACGGGCCGTAGTTTCGCCAACTCTAAGCCTTCCGCACCCGATCTCCCCAAGCCTATCACCACCAGCACCTTGCCTCTTAAAGAGTACGTATAGGGGAAATTTGAGCAGATATTAGTGATGTAAAGTGCTAATGAGAGGCTAAATAGGGAGACTAAATTGGAAATTAAATGTGCACTCAGTAAACATTTAGTTTTTTTGCTGGATGGAGGCGCTTGCCGCTTAATGTCCAGTAATTTCTTTACCCTGTTTGTTTCCTAGCTCCCGCTTGTTTAGTTGTTTTATTCATTTTTTTGTATAGGTGGATCACACACATGCTTATTCATACTTAAGTATAGGCTGTTATGTGGTGTTTAAAATGTATATTGTGTTATTGTTGTTATGTTCGGTTTGCTTGTTTTATTAGATGTACCTAAAATTTATGTTAATGCCTCATAGTGTTTTACACACTTGTAGTTTTCATAGATCAAGTGCTTTACACACTATCAACATTTTTTCCCTAGCTGTCACTTGGGAAGTAAAAAAAAAGTTTCCTAAAATGTACCATTTAGGTACAGATATGTATACATTTGGTACCATTATGTACAGATGAGGAATTATTATGAACTCTTTAGGTGAAAAGGTGTACTTTTTAAAAGGGTGCCGCACCAGTGACAGCTTGGTACCACTTTTCTAAAACGTATAAACTCTTTAAGCAGAAGTGTGTCATTTCTCTGCTGCTGGCATCATCAAATGAAACTGTGTTTTTAAGATTCATTCTTATTATTATTTCTTGGTTGGATTAATACCCCCAAACATTTTCCAGTGGTTGATCAAATTTTGTTTCTGAATAAAAATATGGGATGGGAAAAAGGATTTTGATGTAGAAAAAGTTCACACTTCGGCTTTGCATAAAAATATTTTTATATTCTCAACACTGCATACGCCACAGGAGTCTCTTCATCATATGTTAGTGAACATCACGTGATATCTTTCAGAAGTATTATTCTTAAAGGGTAAAATGTTTTAAATGTGAATAAATACTGGGTGCACCTTTAATTAAAGATATATTTGTATTTTAGACACAAAGTTTTCTCTGTTTGAGTGCTAATGGTACTATATCAGTATTGTAGTGGGTTTGAGACTTAACTAATTTATCATTTTCTGTCTCTGTTATGCTCTCATGAGAAATGTGGACTTGGTTACACTATGCTATTTATGATTATTATTTAGATTTATTTTACTGTTTTAATTTTTATTTGATTTTGTTTAAAAAGTTTGATAGCACTGGCATTCAATACCTATATTCAGTGTCTTCCCATGCTTAAATTGTAGTCTTAACAAATTACAGAGCAGTAATGTATCTAATACGTAGATAAAACCAAACATTACTTATTGTGTTTGTTGTGAATACTCTTTTATTTATTGAAAATGTGAGCTTTAAACTGTTTGATAAAAATAAAAGTGTGATTTGACTGTTCAGTATTAACAGTGAGCTTATTTCATTACACACACAAAAAAATATGACTGGTTACTTTCAACCCAATGGGTCAAAAAGGGACGAGCCCAGCCATTGGGCTAAATTACCCCAAATTTTTTTATTTGACCTAACAATGGGTTAAAACAACCAAGCATTTTGGGTTGAAACAACTCAGCAGAGGATAAATTACAACCCAGTGGGTTGGGTTTGTCCCTTTTTGACCCAACACTGGGTTAAAAATAACCCAGCATTTTTTTAGAAAGTAGTACATGAAGAATAAATACATACAGTAAACAATTTATTTTATTAAACGAGTCAATAAAATTCACATAAAAAAATAAGTCCTGAGTGTTATTTGGCTCTAGTTTCCAAAATACAGCTTCAGATCAAAAAAGGGTTTCTGCAAAATGTGATGACACACCACTTATTTTTTTCATGTAACCTTTTCATGCTTTTGATCTATGATGCATAGATCTGACAAAGGCAAACGAACTCTGCAATAAAAGACCAATATATTACAATTAGATAATAATCTATTATAATAATTTAATTTAGGCAATAATTTAGTCTTGAAGTGAAGATACATTTATAAACCTTCATATGGTACCATTTTAAAGATTTGAATCGGTTATACTGAAAAAGCAATTTTATCATGTATTCTGTAATACCATTTAAAATATTTCACAATTTTTCAGTTTTCTATTATTTATTGTTACCTTATATCATATACCCTATATCTTCTTCCTGTTTGTTCTAAAATTATTGTCACAGAGCTGTCACTTTCTGCCACCAGTTGGGCTGCGCCACACAAAAATGTCATCTCTGTTTGTAAACATGCAAAAAGTCTATAGATAATCTTTATCGTGAAATATCTTGAAAACTTTAGCCAACCAGCACCTTATCACATGTTTTCTATTTTATCTAATAAAAATGCATACGAATTAACACATTTCATTTCAAAGGTCGATAATTTCCCAAAATTTGTAGACCAGTGTTCTCATTGTGTGCTGCACAGAGCAGCTCTTATTAGTGATGCTAATATACAGTCCATGATAAACATGTCTTTCGAAGGACTGAGTTCCTCCATTACCATGCAAGATGTAATACTGTACATGAATTTAATACCTCCAGGTAATAAATGTCTCTTTAAGGACTCTGGTAGCCCTTTAATACTTGATGCCATACTAAGACGAGTTAGCAGGCACAAGACGTGGCAGCGGCCTGCCGATCACCACTAAGCTGTTATTAGCTTACATGTCCATGAAGAATGATACTTGACACAGTGCATCTGAAACACACAAGTATTTTCAAAATACATCAAATATAAATGCGTGCCTGAATTCCATGTGTGCTTAGACTTGGCATGCAAACTAAGAGACAAAAATTTATTCCTTATCCCTTAAGAGGAGGTTTCCCATACTCTTTATTTAAATACAACTTGCACTGACATATATTAAAATATATCAGTGCCATTGTTTTGTCTCAAGATGCACACCAGTAATGTTTTTGTAAGGTATGTTTTTAAAAACTACTTATAAATGTCCTAATAAAACTAAGCTTTAGTACCGGATTAAACTATAATACTAATAATAAACTAATTATATCCAGAAATACAATTTTAGACATTCATGCTTTGAGATGTGTCAATAGAAATCTATGTGATTACAAACTTTTACATATTACAGGTTTACATTTGGGATCATGTGAAAGTTTGTGACTACAAACGTCAATAGGACTGCTGATTGTTATTTTAGTAAAGTCTACTAACTGAACAGATGTGGATCATTCACATAATCTTCATGTTGATAACAGGCATAAGGAAAATCTTCTGTAAAGCATTGTGCATGTACACTAGGTTTACACCTGTACACCTATTCACTCCAAATCCCCCCTGACTGCCATTAATACCAGGTGTAAATGAAGCCAATGTCTGTAACCTTATCTGATACAGAATACTGTTGAAATACCTGTAATTCTCTCCTCTTTAGTTGGCGACTGCAGAGATTCCCATCTCTTTGGTGCCGTTTCCATTAATGTGACATCGGTGGGTGTTAGCATCTGCAGAAAGGTTCTTCTCTGAAGTAATCTAAGCATGACGCTGAGGAAAACCATGTGTTGCTTGGGCAAATATCATGCATATACATACTTTAAACCTGAACAAATGTATAAACTATTATGCATACATAACAGATTTTATGAATGTAATACACACTAGTCTGCCACATACATGCACAGATGTACTGCCAAATCACTTTCTATCAATAATGCAAAATGGCTCAACAAGGGGTCTGCGGACCACCAGGGAACCTCAAAATTCCAAGGGGGAGTCAAGATGTCTTTATGTTACTTAATATAAGATGAAATGAGTTATAAAAACTAATAATATTCATTTAACAAATACACACGTTTGTAATTCAAGCTCTAGAATATTTTATTGGGTAAGGGTCCTTCAAATATTGATGTGGACGATGAGGGATCTTGAAGCAAAAAGCTTGAGCTTTAAAGGATACTGGACGCGGAAATGTCTATCTGCATCTTGAAGCCACTCCAACATGTCTGAGATGGACGGACAGGTGGCTGATCTGGTGACACAATATGCAATGTCAAGACTGTCTGTGTGTTTCTCATAATACTGGAAAACAGCAGACACGTGCTGACTGATGGTGTTCCTCACTGTCTGAAGAGCATCCCTACAGTAAAGACAAGATCGTGGTGAAAACGTGTTTTCATAACTCATTCTTTTTGTTAATAATAATGAAACAGGACTTACATTTTGTTAGCTAACTTCTCCAGAACTGTATCCACGGCAAGTGAGAGTTTATAATGAAGGCGTTCTTGTAATCGAGGGAAGCGGGCCAGAGGTGTGTTCGCTAGCTGAACGTTTTTCAGCGCCTTGATCTGATTCGATAGGTTTCCAAGAGAACTCATAAGAGGTGTGCATTCAATCAACACACCTTCCCAAACACTTTTATTCACTTTCAAAACCTCAAAACATCGCTTTAGTTGTTCGTGAAACGAGGCTATAACCGGATCAGACATTTTTCAGATTCTTGATAACTTTATTTTACAATATGAAAGTAACAAGTCGTATTTATAAAGCGATCATGCACATAACAATAACAATAATATTGCGGAAGCCATCTTGTTACAGACATGCGGCACTACGCAGAGAGATCGGCCAATGGCATCAAAGTACTCTCACTGTACGGTGGTAACAGTAAAACACTCAACCATTGGTCAGACTCAGGCAGAAAACCATTGGTTAGCTTAGTAAGGTCGTATCTTATTGGTCAAGCGACAGAGAAGGAAATCAAAGCTGCTTACTGATAGGCTTAGAGACGTGGTATCGTTATATTTGAAAAGACGCTCCTTCTCGTCTGTTGTTGGTGAGATAGTTCGTTAGAGGGAGATCATAAACAAAGTAAGTAAAATAAATGGAAATAAATTTCATAATACGTTTATTTTTTTTATTAATCTTGGATAATACGAACTCGCAGTCAGTTTCGAGTTAACGAAACATTACGCTTTTGTTTTTCAGATTCGCCATGGCACCGAGAAAACGCACCCAGAATACAAAAAACAAGAAAAATCCGAAGACGCGCAAACTCGAGGCTTTCCTGCTTGATTTTGACGATGAAGGTCTGTTAATGTCATACGTTACATGCTGTTGTAGTTGTAGTAGATTTTAAACCTTGTAAGTTAAATGTATTTTTTGTTTTCAGTTCATACCATTGTTGAAAGGTTGAAGGAAAAGACCAACCATCTTTTGAAAGATGCAGACAACCTGTATAAAACGGCACTGATCAAACTTCCCATGGCAGTGAGGAAAATGAACTGGAGAGAATACTGTAGTAAGGATGTTATTATTATTAACTTATCAACTGTCACTTTCTAATAAGTTTGCAGCTGCCGACGTTTAGGTTCCTAGCGTAGTTAGCTTTCGTATAAAATCAACGTTTTAATGTAGTTACTTAGCAAACTATCTAAATAGTTATAGGGATAATGTTAGTTTTTTATATCGTTTGATTATTATATTCTAATGATTCATCTGTTTTTTCCCTTAGATTTGGAGAAGCCAAAGTCACCAGTGGATGATTCAAAGGTACTTGTAGTCAGGTTTTTCTGACTATGTCCCATTAAAGGAAAACACCTCTGTTTTTGTATTTTTTACTTTGTTCTTACCTCAACTTAGACAAATTAATACATACATATCTTTTTTCAATGCATGCACTTAATCTTTGTAAAGCACGCCATGAATGTGTTAGCATTTAGCCTAGCCCTATTCATTCCTTAGGATCCAAACAGGGATGCATTTAGAAAGCCACCATTTATCTTATTTGAGGTAAGAACATAGTAAAATATTGACAAACGCTGGTGTTTTGCTTTAATGCTTGACATAGTTTTTTGCTAATAAATCAAGATTTCAAATCCTCACTGTATGTAGGTACGAGAGGAAGCTGCCCAAGTCGAACTTGCCATTGCTAAGAATCATGCAATTCCTGCCGAAATTTTAACAGGTACATTTTTACATCTGCTAACTTGTATAATATACACACATGCATTCGTTTTAATCCAAAGCTACTTACAGTGCATTTACAAGCTATACATTTTTATCAGTATGTGTTTGAACCCATGACCTTTTGCGCTGCTAACGCAATGCTCTACCACTGACCTATACATGTTTTTAAAGCTGCATTTTATGCATTATCACTCTTCATCTATAGAAACCAAGAACAGTGCAAACTCTGAGGATGAAAACGTGGCTCCCCTAAAACCTACAGTGAAAAAGGTTAGTAATTTACCTCATACATTACCTGTATGTTTTGATCTTCGTTCTGAATTTGATCTCTGATAAAATTGCTTTACAAAAATGCTATTAATTCACCTTTTGCTCAAAATTGTGTATTTTTGAAGAAACCTACCCATATTTAAGAGGTTATAAAAAAGCAAATGAAGATAGGATTTTTTTTTTCGTTTTGTTTGTTTGAAAGCAGAGGGTCTGTTCTTTCATTTTGATATATATGTATGTTTATATATTTATAGAAGAAATAATTCCTGTAAGGCATTTTGTGGAAATCACAAAAAATGCTGGCAAGGAATGAGTTAAAAGGGACAGTTCACCCTAAAATGAAAATTCTGTAATTTACTCACTCTCATGTTGTTACAAACCTGTATAATTTTTTCAATATATGAACACAAAGGAAGATTTTTGAAGAATGTTTGTGAATGGGGCTTCTGATTGGTGTCTTTACAAACATTTCTCAAATATCCTATGTGTTCATCTGAACAAGTTTGTTACAACATGAGGGTCAGTAAATGACAGTATTTACATTTCTGAGTGAATTTTTCCTTTAAAGCCACCATGTTTATTGTTACAAGTAGGTACAATATGTCTTTCATTATAATCTCTAGAAGAAAGCACCAAAGAAGGCACCTTCAACCTCCAAGAAGGCCAGAGCTCTCTCCGTCAGCAAGCAGGGCAACACCATACGCAAGTAAGGAAATGAAATAATCAGCTTATTTTAAATAAAAAAAAATTGCAATAGTGCACATCGTACAGAGGCACAAATAGTGCGTGACTCTATAGGCTTCAAGGGCCTCAATAATAGTTGCGATCTCATTTGTGCCTCTTAACAGAAATTACACGCTTTACCTTTTTAAGTTAATGTGGCTTTCTCTCACTCATAGGTCTACAAGAAAGCCTCTGGTCACCCCTGCTAGAACTTTCCTAGAGTCTTCAATAATTGGTTCAACACCACTCATGACACCTCGATTTGACCCCAGGTAAGTACTGACGTGTGCCATTTATTCTACCCATACAAATTAACATTTACCAAGCCTTCATATATAAAACACTGCCATTCTCTCTGGCAGATTGCCGAAAACTCCAGCAGTGAGACTTCCAAAGCACAAGGAAAAGGTGTATAGCATGTCTGTCAATGGCTCACCCATTTCTGGGAGTGCAGACAGTATTGTCATTAGTGTTCCTCTTGGAAATGGAGAGGTGGGTGATGTCTTGGTACTAAGCAGCACTGACTCGAGTAAAACACATTGTCACACATTACCAACACATTATTATTATTTGTCATTTCAGTGTATTCAGCTGTTGGCCAATGAGATGGACTCTGTGGATCTGAGTCAACTAGACGAGAATGCTTTACGGAGTATCAGAAACCTGCAGGTATATGTTGCTGCCTTTATTAATTCTTTATGAAAGCTACCAGGAATGTATAGCATTGTTCGGCTAATACTTGATACGTCTGAGTGCAGTGAATTTAACCTTACCATTTTTCTTGTTCTTTCATCCTTGTGCAGAATCGTCTGACAACTCTTTGTGGGACATCAAAGTGAACCATGAGCTTTGTAATGCACACTGTCCTTTATTTTTCCTTTATTTTTTTATTTTAAGATTTTATTCTTGTATGCTGTGAGCTTTTACTGGATAAATGTAAATACCATTAGTAGTAGTTTTGTATCAGTCGTTATCTTTGTATTGTGTTCCAGCTTCTGTAAATATGTCTTTTAAAAGATCACATAACACAGCCCTAATGTCTTATGTTTTTTTTTTCTTCTTTTCATTTATGGAATTTTACTAAATGTTGTTTTTGGTTTGCAGCGTAGTGCTTGATTTTGGTTAGAGACATCATGAACTGATGTATTGCATATGATGTTCATCTACCCTAAATTTACCCCAAAATGAAGCGTATCTTTCTCAGAGTCATTTGTTTGTCTTTTCATGTCAAATGCAAACGTACATGCTACTCCGTACAATGAAAGTAAACACTAAATGAACTTTGACAGCTTCTAACATTTGTTTTTCTGTTCCTGCAGTATTGTTTAAACTGGGTTGCCCTCTGGTGGTTGTAAAGTAAACCTATGGTAGATGAACTGATATTAAAGGGATAGTTCACCCTAAAATGTAAACTCTCATTGTTTACTCGCATGTTGCTACAAACCTGTATACATTTCTTTGTCTCGATGAACATGAAGGAAGATATTTTAAGGAATGTTCATAACCAAACCGTTTATGAGTGCCATTCACTTCCATAGTAGGAAAAAATACAATGGGAGTGAATAGGGCTGTCAAACCGTTTGATTACGAACATTACTCAAAATATCTTTCTTTGTTTTCATCAGAAAAAAATACATTTATATATTACATGAGAGTGAGTAAATTACAGATTTTACATTTTTGGATAAACTAGATTTCTTTTAAGTATTAAAGCGCACCTATTGTCCGATTAACGATTTTTTATTTCCTTTGATGTGTAAGTGTATATTAATACATGTTAACGATATTTAAACGATACATACCCCCAAAGTAAACTATAATGCGAGTTATCATCTCCAACGTAAATCTTTTGGCCTGTAAGTTAACTCCTGTTAGCTTTGCAATGTGAGCGAATCTTTCAAACATGGTAAGGAGCATCATATTTCCTGCTGACGTCAGAGGTATTCAGTACAATCACAACGTACAGATTAGCTGGCCAATCAGTGACACAGTGCTTTTTTAAATCCGTGCATTCAAGGAAGAGAGTGATATCCGGGGCTACAAAAATGTACGGTATGTGGAAAATAATGCATTTATTTAAATTTTTTATCTATAAACCACGCGAACGCATTGTAGTATACACAATACACAAAATAATATTTTTAGCAATGAAATACATGCTCTTTAAAAATAAAAGCAGAAATTAAGTAGGACATGAGAGACGTAAAATATGGTTAATAAAGTGTATTTATAGAATGATACTGTATGTCTTAACAGGTAATTTCTGTTCATATACATTTACATGTCTAAACTAAGCCTGTTTCTATTTCCAGTCTCTATGAAATATTAATCTTGTTTACTTTGCTAAATTATCAAACCACTGTGAGATCTTGCATCTCATTAATACTTGAGCAGATCATTTGAAAGACTTCCAAGCAAAAACACCAAATCAAAGCACTCAGTACTTGAGGAAATATGTAGGGGTCAGTTTAGTTAAAAATGCCATTAAGTAAATACTTTATAGATTTGGTTTGTCCTCAAAAGAGGGTGAAGTACAGTAAGTAACCTTTTTAAATATGAGGAGGAAATGGCCAAATTGGTGGGGAGATGGATTTTCTTGGCACAACTCTCACCTACCAAATGAGGGTGAGGTTGCAAGTACAGTTTGCATTCCTTTAACCCTGGAGAACCCACGGGTCAAATTTGGCCAATGTTAATTGATGCTAAGAGAAGGGTTCTTGGGTTCTCTGTGGTTCTTTTTTGTAATATATACAAAATATTTTAAATAAAAGAAATCAAGAATGTTTTAATCTATACCATTGCCCTGATAATGCTGTTTTATATAACCAATATCAACATGTTTGGCAAATAAATAATGGGATATATACAATGCTTTTTGTACAATTTCTCATTGTATTGTTTTGGTTTCTCACATGCTGCATAAAATAAAATAACCTGAGTTATACATCGTATTGGGGTGTTTTCCCAGACAGGGATTAGACTAGTAGACGAAAATAAATTTAAGAGCTGTTCAAACTGAATACAACTTGCACTGACATATCTTTAAATACATCAGTGCCATTTGTTTTGCTTCAAAATACACACAAGTAGTGTTTTTAGTAAAGCATGTTTGTTAAAGGAAAACACTACCGTTTTTCAATATTTTACTGTTCTTACCTCAACTTAGATAAATTAATACATGCATATCTTTTTTCAATGTGTGCACTTTTAATCTTTATACAGCACTTCTTGAATGTGTTAGCATTTAGCCTAGCCCCATTCATTCCTATGGCTCCAAACAAAAGTTTTATTTTGTGCCATCATACTTACTCGTGTAAGTACTCATGTGTCTGTAAATAGGGAAAATGTGGAAGTGTTTGCGGCTTCTAAATTCATTCCTGTTTGGATCCATAGGAATGATTGGGGCTAAACTATGCTAACACATTCACGTGCTGTACAAAGATTAAAAGTGTACGCATTGATAAAAGATAGGTATTTATTAATTTGTCTTAGTTGAGGTAAGAACATAGTAAAATATTGAAAAACGGCGGTGTTTTCCTTTAAAACTAATTATTACACGGCTCTCTGGAATGCTTGATTCTGATTGGTCAGTTGAGACATTTGCAGGTTCGTTCTTTTCAAATAATAACCGCTCCAAAATAATAACGCATAGCCGGACTACTTGTACCAGTAAAATCGCTCCGCGCCAATAAAGATCAATAAAGATTACTGTCTGTTTGGCGCCATCTTGTGACAAACACTCGACAACCACGACAAGACACAGAGAGCTTACTGACACTGCACTTGACAAAATAGAGCATGACAGCTACGAAGCCAACACACAAAAAAAATACAGAATGGGCATTAAAACTTCTCAAAGACTGGTTAAAGAGGAAAAAATGGAGACAGACAAGTATGAAGCAGAGGATCTTAATAAGGTTTACGATCATTTTATGCATCTGTGCAAAGTTTCGCGGAAGGATAAAAATGTTAATTTAAAACAAATATGCCAATAAAATGTTTCAAATTCATATTCATGTCCAGTTTTTTTTCTTATGTGGCAAGTAGCCGTGTAATAAGCGGGATAATGTAGAGGCAGCCGGTAGTTATTGGGAAATAAGCCCCTTCAGTGTGATACAAGACCCTCCGCTTCGCGTCGGGTCCTGATCACACTGTCGGGGCTTATTTCCCAATAACTACCGGCTGCCTCTACATTATCCCTTACATATGTTCCCTAATTAAACTAAGGTCTAGTCCTGGCTTAAGCTGATCCCTGTCCTGGAAACCACCCCAATATATATTATTGCCTATTATATAGATACCGATTTTTGTATATCACTAGAGGGCAGTGTGCACACATAAATGCTATCTTCTTTACACCATCACAGCATATAAACCCTCAAAATTATTGTAAATTTTCCAAATAGAAAGTAGAAGATTGGATTTTTGTAGTTTATGTGAAAACAAAAATCATTAAAAAAATAATAAAGTTAATGAAAAAACAGAATGAAATATTTTTATAAATCACACCTTCATGTCTTTGTCTATACACCACCTGGTCAATAATCCCCGCAGCTTCTGTTTCTGACCTTCAGTGTTGGTATGAGTTGGCAAATGCCTCTGATTATTGCTTATAATACGATGCCCCCATTACAGCTTTTGGGAGACAGCTCCTCCAGCACACACGTTTTAAAGCTAAGACATATGTATATGCTTCACATCTCTTTAATTCCCTCTTCCATTAAAGATCAGAGCTGAAGACATTTGAACAGATGTTGTACTCATTGAGGCGGTAGGTTCAGATCCCCTGTTAGCAGAGATCACTGTATCACAGCTGCTTTTGGATCACACTCAGGACCACAGTTATGGTTGAGCCATTGAACTGGAAAATATGTTACCTCTCTTCTAGATTCCAGAATAATATGGGGTCTTAACAGTTGAGCATTGACCCCTTACTTATCTGTTAAATAGCTATATGCAGTTAGAGATGCCCGGAATGCATATCAGTTGTATAATGGGGTGTCTAGGGCCAAGTAACTACTTTGCAAATTGTTTATTTTCATTTCCATTTTTCAGGCCCCTTCGTACACTTTTTATTTCTCAAAACAAATCTGTTTTTTATTATTAGCAATCATGTCTAACACATCAGAGGAAAGCTTTCCCTACATGCATCATCATGTCTAAAATCTAGAGGAGACGGGTGTCTGATTATGCAGCGGGATGGAGGAAATTGCCAAATTTGTGGGGAGATGGATTGCCTTGGCACAGCTCTCACCTGCCAAATGAATTCCTCCGTCTGCCCTGTTCCCCTTACGGGACCATCCGTCACATGAGTCCTCTAATCGATTTATTCACAGACTTTCAGTCTGCCATGCTGGCACCTCCTTTTCACTTACTTTAACTAAAATACAGCCATACATGGGGCTGATGGGATGTTACATTTGCATGGTGTGTTGAATACAGAAAGAAAAATCTGGGATGTTTGAAGCCATGTTTTGGACATTTGAGGTTTGTTAAAAGTGCAGTGTGTAATTTTTAGAAAGATCTCGTGACAGAAAGGCAAAATAATATACAAAACTATATTATCAGTGGTGTATAAAGACCTTTTTATAATGAACCATTATGCTTTTATTACCTTAGAATGAGACATTTTTATCTGGGTCCCCTAACGTGGAAGTCACCATTTTGTGCCGCCATGTTTCTACAGAAGCCCTTAAAGGACAAACTTTTTTCTAAGTTGTCTGTGACAATTACATGTTTTTCCGGTGGCGGCTACCGTAGTTTGTCTATGCGTTTCAAAAGTGAGGGGTGAGCAGTGGACTGAGCCGTTGGTTGCAATTCACAACCTCACCACTAGATGTCGCTAAAATTTTCACACTGCACCTTTAAACAACAGTTGGGTTTGTCCATATTTTACCCATTAGAGTGTATGTATTTATTTTACAGATCTCACTTAATGTAGGTCATTAATGAACTCATTAAACAACAGAGAACATAATTTAGTCTCACCAGATATGTTAAGGTAAAATGATGAATAAATTTAGACCATTCAGATTTAATAAATTATAATCATTTTTTGAGTTTGCCCAAATTAATAGAGACAACCCAATTAATAAATGTAAAAGATAATAGGTGGCGAGGATTATTACTAATATTGCATCAGCCTGGCCACATACCCTCTGCCAAATTGTCTGCACCTTAATGGTGTTTTGATGGGCCACCCTTCTGTCACCGCAAAGCCAAGGTGATACGCTAACAAGGGCATCTGCTGCAGAAAAGGCGTACCATTTTACAATCGACTTTGCAGATGAACGTAAAAGAAGCCGTAAGGACATATTATGCCCCCTTTGCACATCCAATATGTTACTTTTTCTGTCAGCAACAATAAATAAAGCACAGACATCAAAAAGGCAGAGGAGCCACAGAGGTTCTGAAACAGTAGAACACAGCTATGGCTATTTCTTCTATGCCAGTCTCATAGGGATTTGCTGTTAAATGAGAAATTTGAATCACATTTAACTGGTAAGAAGCACATTAGTCTATTTTAGTACTATTTGGGAGGGTGTTGTGGAGGTATAAAAGACACAGTTGAGAAACATCCTTGCTTGACACTGAGAATAAAATTAGGTTGAAAAACTTACTCGTCTTTGAAAAAGATAAGTCTCCTTAGGTTAGCAATTGTGCTTTGGTTCATAGCCCCCTTCCTCTTAAATGCCTCAATAAAGTCTATCACCCTATTTGCGAAAGTAATATGGCCCAGTGCAATCCCAAATTACATATAAATGACACAGCAAATTGGAAAATTAGGAGAGAGGGGAGAAGTAATTTGCAAGCAAACAGGGTACAACCAATTTATTAGAAGAGCAGGGAGAAAAATAGCCACAGCAACTGTCATCCATAAAATACACGAAACTCTTAAACATTTCCTAGGTCAAGTATCTGCATACAAACAAAGTGTCTATTAAAATGAGAGGCTGTCGTTTAAAGAGCACCTATTGTCCGATTCACAATTTTACATTTAGTTTTTATTAGTACATGTTAATGATATGCAAAAGGTAACAAACCCCAAAGTAAACGATGACGCAAGTTATTGTCTCCAACGTAAATCTCTTTTCTTGGACTACAACAAACACAAGGATTGTAGACAACAGTTTACTTCCTGGGATTGGTGATGTAGTAAAGACCGACATTATCATAATTCCTCCCACTTTGGCCTGTAAGTTAACTCCTGTTAGCATTGCATTGTGAGCGAATCTTTCAAACATGATAAGGAGCGTCACATTTCAGGCTGACATCAGAGGTCACAACATACAGATTACAGCTTCATCTGGACAGGGCTTGTCCATCACAGGTTCACATTATAATAGTATTGTGGTTCATAAAACAGTAGCCCCAAAAAGTACACAGAATCTTCAGGAACATATATGTAGTCACTAGGGGTGTGCCGGTTTCAGAATTGGTGATGACGGTTATGATGTGAGTCAAATGTGACGGTTCATAACATAACCGTCTGTGGGGGGCGTTTTGTTCGTTTAAATGCTTGTGGATTGACGCGAAAGTGTCATTTTACCATAAAATCATGAATGTGATGCCAAGTGTGTTTTTAACAGTAATGACTTTAAGCAATTTAACAGAAAGCAATGAAATATTTAAAAACACACTGTTGACAGAAGACTGCGCTGTCACTCTCTGCTCAGCATAAATGAATCCTCTCTCATCTATTTTGATAATCTTCAGAGAAACAGATTTAATTGTGTCTATATCTGTCATTACATGGACCAGAATGTGGGTTAAAAAGCGTCTTGAAGAGGTTTTGCTCATAAATGCATGTAAAGTAATATGAACTTGAGATTTTTATACAGTTATTAAACTGCACAGTATGCGCTGCAAACGCAGCCGACAATGGCCACGCGCGGCAAACGCTCTCCACATACAGTACGCGCTGTTCAGTGCTCACACTTGCGAAGTAAACCGGCGTTTGAATAAACAAGACACTGATTAGCTACTTACTCTATGTTTATTTAAAATTAACAGCAAGACAAGCAGTGAATGTGCTTTCAGGAGAGTTAGTAGATTAGCATGGGAGGATTTGAACTTGAAAAGAGGAGTGTACTGACGCCTTTTCCGCGGTTAAAACAACATTCCTTCTTATGGTCATTCATGTTAATTTGATGCTATAAATTAACTAGAAGGAAGAGATGATTTGAAAGGTGAGACTTTGTTTAATATGTTTAATCTCAAAAGTAACCGAAAAGTAACCTGGTCTGTCCTGTATGTCAGCGCGTTGTCAGTATCTGCTCCGCTCTGTATTTTAAACTGCGTGAGAACATGGTGGGGCGTATAACACAGACTGTTAACAATTGTTTTAAATAGTATTTAAAAATTCTTTATGATAAAAATGTTTTTTAAATATTTTAATAACACGGTTTTGCCGGTTATAGAGTTCTAATGACGGTGTTCAACTATAACCGTCGGTCTCACGGTTATATAATGACCGTCACAGCCCTAGTAGTCACATATACTCTTAAAGCACCTTTGTAAATTTATGTATGTATCTTTATATATAAAGATACAATATGTATCTTTAGGTACAAATACATCTTTGAGGTACTTATATGCACCCTTTAGGTACAAAGATTTCCCTTTTAAAATGTAACAGCCCCAGTGACAGCTTTGTGCTTAATTCTGAGTGTATACAATTTTTAAGGGTGAGTTATATTTGCTTATAAATGATTTACTTGAAAAACAGAGTGTTTTATATATTCATATGTTTGTTAATAGAAGCATTTACTGCCTTTAACAGTATGCACATAGTGTCTGGTAAAATACAGTATTTCTTTGTTGTTTGTTTGCTGACCTTCTAACTTCCTCTTTGAGGAGAACAACTCGCTCAGGCAGAGAGCTACCTGTGAACATTCAGATACTGAAAAATAAACAAGTGTTAGATAATGTTGTTCATTCCAAACCATAAATTTTATCCAGCCCTATATATTTATTTAGGTGGTAAGACAGTTGCTGTATATATGTAGTGGCTTTTGAGAAGCCCGTATGCTCCTGTTGGTGGTAATAACACCAAGAGAATATAACAGTGAACAGTTTGACTTTGTGAAAACGTATCATTTTAAAACACACACACACGCGCACACACATCTTGCGTTTTCCTTTTTTCCTCCGTCTCTCTTTATCACACCTCTTCAGCAACCTATTTCGATCCTCCTGCCAGGTGAGTATCTGGGCTCCATACATGGAGGTTGCACAAGCTGCAGACGGCAAGCCAGTGTGAGTCCAGAGAGTTTCAAGTCTCTGGTCTGAGGTTTCTGACCATCAAATGGGCCCTATGGGCTTCACTGGAGAACCGACTCCTCCTCTCATACCATCTGTCAACTTGTTCCTGAAACTTCCACCAAGGAGACCTATCCAATCAGAAAGCAGAGGGCAGCCATGTTGGATTACAGCCATTTCCGCGCTGGCCTTGTAGCAAAATATTGTACTAATTAATTTAGTTTCATTTGCACAAATAATAGATGCACATGCCGTTCTCTCTCTCTCATTAATGTTTTGTTTATGTTTCACTTGGTCTTCCTTGAAGACATTATACAAAGGAACCAAATAAAGGCTGATGCTATATAGTCCCAAAGTAGGGTTGACATGTTCTAAATATATTGGAAACGTATTTTAAATAACTTACAGGTATCAAATGTTGCCACATAATGTATGCTTCTCTCTTTCTCAGAAAGTTTAGGTGTGGTTCGGACAGAAGTTCTCCACAAGCCTCTTAATTTTATAATGCACACACAAATAGTGACTACATGTGCTAGATACCAAATATCTAATGCAAAGAAACACTATCCTTACAATGTGCCAAATTTTACTCCCTCACTTATGTATGCCTCTGAGAGAAAGGTAGACCATGGTGATAACTGCTTTAAATTTTTCCATGTTCCCTTAAATATCAGCCTCTAAATCTTTTACGACCTTATCTTGCTTTACTCTACATGAACAAAACAATAAAATGGCTGTACTGTTGCTATTACTGTATGTACATCTGAGTAAAACGACTTTTAATATGAAAAAAGGTGTAGGGCTGGACTTGAACTCATCCATCGAGAACTGATTGGATCATTTGAAGTTGGGTCAAGTTGCTATTTGCTAATCACTGCGATTTTTTCCACCACCCCAACCACCTGCCATACCATATGACTGGATGTAAAGAGGGATCAGGTGTGTTCGAGTTCATGCGGAGGAGTTGAAGAAGGATCCGTCAAGTCGGACACCTGCTGCTTGCCGTAGTGACATGTGCGCCATTTTTTGTAAATGAAGTAAATTAGAGCATTGGAAAGAATATTACAATTGTGCCAATAGGCTGATGATACTACTATTTTTCTAAAAAAAATATTCAGATCTTTTCTTCAGCATCATAATGAATAATAATGAACTAAAAATGAATATAAATAAACTGGTGTTGTTTCCAATTAAAGCATGTGATTTAACATAATTACACAGTATTTCCATTAAACATTCAGTTACATATTTAGGAGTAAATATACATAAAAAAGAAAATGATCGTAGTGCACTCAATTTCAATCCAATAATTAATAAAATTAAAACCAGATGTGTCTCTAAAGAGATTTATCACTAAATGGTAGGGTTTTATTATCTCAATGTTTACAGTAAATGTATGTAATGTTTAATTTAATTTGGAAGAACAACATTACTTGTGAAAGGAAATTTTATGTAACCAAAAAGTAAAGGTGGATTATCTCCACTTAGTTTTGAAACTTTAAACAATACGTTCTAGGTAAATTGGTTAATTAAATTAATTAAAGAAAGAGACAGCACATGGTATACATTTCCAAATTTGATTTTATGGGTGGTATAGACCTTTTGTTAAGATGTCATTATAACATTGAGAAACTGCCTATGAAATTGGCTAAATTTCACAAACAAGCTTTATTGGCCTGGATGTTGGTGTTCAAGTACAATTTTCCCCCAAATAAATATATTTTTGGAATGTATACAATATAAATAAAGATATCTCTTTGATAAGAGCTGGCATGAAAATTGTATTGTGTTTTGAATTCAGATAGTCATAGAGAATTCTTGGATAAATGTTTGTATCCAGTTACACCAAAAGTGTTATGTGGTTGTGTTTGATGCCATACCTCAACATACACTTTGTAAGAGCTTGTGGAAGTGAAACTAAGGCAATACAGGTAGCCTATAGACCGTTTCAGCAGTAACAACATAAACAAGCCGCTGTCGCGGTCCGCACGTAACTTCCGGTAAACTCCGCTAATAATAAATAACAACAAAGTTCTTTAAACATAGTTTATTTATATAACAAGCAAACAAAACAACACATAGATTACCTAGAAAACAAAAACATTTGTTATTTTCGACGAGTTTAGCAACTAGTCAGACCATAGAGACAGAGCGCCGATATGCAAATTTGAAAACCACGCCCACCGGGGGGGAAAACAATCCAACCGTCTCCATTGACTATGGCCCTGTCCCAAATGGCGCACTTCATGTGGACTTTCGGTCTCGTAGCCTTAAATTGCGCGTTCTCGCTTAGTCTACGAGTCCGTAGGGTGTCCCATCTGTCATTTTTACGCTTTGAAGTGTGCTCATCAGCGCCTCCTTTGCCCCCTTGATGCGGTCTTCAGCGAAGCCCGCACTGCAGCAGGCTTCGTGCACTTTGCCAACCCAGAAGTCCTTGCGAAAGGGCAATCAGACCAATCAGACGACGGAAGGGAGGAGTTCACACTGACGGGCAACTTCTCTACCTATTTCCGGTGTGATGCTCGAGTCTGTCCCAAAATACGACTCCGGTGCACCCACGTGGACTCGCATCAAGGGTCCCTAAAGTCTGGACTACGTGATGTCATCAAAGTGTGGACTCTGAGGAGGACCACAAGTCCGGAGTGTGCCATTTGGGACAGGGCGTTTGTATTGCGAGAGGCTGCCTCCTTGTCATTTCTGGCTTATAACAAAAAACAGAATAATGCCTAAAAGCTGCTGTGTGACAATATGTACAGCTAACAAGCCAAAGAACCCAGAAATAAGTTTTTATAGAGACAGAGCGCCGATATGCAAATTTGAAAACCACGCCCACCGGGGGGGAAAACAATCCAACCGTCTCCATTGACTTTGTATTGCGAGAAGCCGCCTCCTTGTCATTTCTGGCTTGTAACAAAAAACAGAATAATGCCTAAAAGCTGCTGTGTGACAATATGTACAGCTAACAAGCCAACGAACCCAGAGATAAGTTTTTATAAGCTGTCGAGCCGTAAAACCCAGCTTTTAAGGAGAATAAAGTGGATCGCCGACTACGTTTTCCCCTATTGGACGCAGTTTTACTAATAGGAGTACTATGAAAAGTTGCCTGTTTCCATTTCTGTGTCTTTAAACGCTCGTTTTTTTGGAGTTGAAAGCTTATAAAAACGTATTTGTTTTTTGGGGTTGTTAGATGTACACCTTGTCACACAGCAGCTTTTAGGTATTAATCTGTTTTTAAGTTTAATCTGTAAATAAGTTTTTATAAGCTGTCGACCCCAAAAAAACGAGCGTTTAAAGACACAGAAATGGATACAGGCAACTTTTCATAGTAATACTATTAGTAGAACTGCGTCCAATAGGGGGAAACGTAGTCGGCGATCCACTTTATTCTCCTTAAAGACAGGGTTTTACGGCTCGACAGCTTATAAAAACTTATTTCTGGGTTCTTTGGCTTGTTAGCTGTACATATTGTCACACAGCAGCTTTTAGGCATTATTCAGTTTTTTGTTACAAGCCAGAAATGACAAGGAGGCGGCTTCTCGCAATACAAAGTCAATGGAGACGGTTGGATTGTTTTCCCCCCCGGTGGGCGTGGTTTTCAGGTTATGACGCGCGGCGCTCTGTCTCTATAAGCTGTCGAGCCGTAAAACCCTGTCTTTAAGGAGAATAAAGTGGATCGCCGACTACGTTTCCCCCTAGTGGACGCAGTTCTACTAATAGAAGTACTATGAAAAGTTGCCTGTTTCCACTTTTGTTTCTTTAAACGCTCGTTTTATGAGGTCGACAGCTTAAAAAAAACTTATTTCTGGGTTTTTTGGCTTTTTAGCTGTACACCTTGCCACACAGCAGCTTTTATGTATTATTCTGTTTTTAATTTTAATCTGTAAATAAGTTTTTATAAGCTGTCGACCCCAAAAACGAGCGTTTAAAGACACAAAAATGGAAACAGGCAACTTTTCATAGTAATACTATTAGTAGAACTGCGTCCAATAGGGGGAAACGTAGTCGGCGATCCACTTTATTCTCCTTAAAGACAGGGTTTTACGGCTCGACAGCTTATAAAAACTTATTTCTGGGTTCTTTGGCTTGTTAGCTGTACATATTGTCACACAGCAGTTTTTAGGCATTATTCTGTTTTTTGTTATAAGCCAGAAATGACAAGGAGGCAGCCTCTCGCAATACAAAGTCAATGGAGACGGTTGGATTGTTTTCCCCCCGGTGGGCGTGGTTTTCAGGTTATGACGCGCGGCGCTCTGTCTCTATTAAAAAAACGAAACCGGAAGTAAGGTTCGGATCCAGACGTGTATCACGTGCGTCCGATGAAACCGTCTATATGTTAAAGACAGTTTGGAGACATTCATATTCTTAAACATAGTTGTTCTAACAAATACATACACTGAAAAAAATATTCATTTATTTTACTCAATTTTTTAAGGTAAGTGGTTGCAATCAATTTATTAAATTTTTTGTTTAAATATAAATTAATATATAAATATACATTTAAAATTGATTGTAACTACTTACCTTAAAAAACTGAGTAAATTGAACGAATCATTTTTTTTCAATGAAGGGATACTATATTTTTTATTAAAAGAATTTGATTAAAGAATATGAGAATATGAAATATTTTTTTTACCTCATATATAATTAATTTGTAAAAAAATACCACAATATTTCAAAACAAATACGGTTTTCATTTCAAATTCATTGCGACTTTAAAAAAAAATAACAAAGATAATGCGAGTATCTTGTGTGCGTGCAGGAGCCTCACCCCTCAGCATGTGCTTGGGAGTGTGATTGATGGATGGCCACGCAGCTCTTTGTGCACTCGATATGCAGCTCAAATTAACAACGGCGACATATGAAAATCAAGGTCATCGCTATCTGTAAGTGAAATACTTAATCTCAAGTGTGAAAGTGAAACTACGTCTGTCAGAACACGTGATGAAGAGAAATTCTGCAAATTCAAATCCTGTTATACACTTCCGCTAGGCTTACACTGTCAGAAAAAAAGGTCTAAATATGTAAGTTACCACAACTGTAACTGGGGCAACACCATTTTAAAAGGTCGTAGTATAGCTTATACCATTAGTAGAGATATGGAAGTTATAGGCTACAGTTGTGCCAATTCGTATCTCTTTAAGGTAATGTTAACTCTTTAGGTCCAAAGTTGTTTGAAAGAATACTGCCTCAGTGAGTGACAGCTGGGTTACATAGTTTGACCTTTTTTTCTGACAGTGTAGCCTACCTGCATAGTTTATTTAGGCGGATTCATATAAATAACAATTTTGAAAATAATATATGTCGGTTGTTTTCATGTTGTTGACAGCTGTTGGCATCGAACAACTCAATCAATCCTAAAATCATGTTAATATTTGCTATACTGGCAACACTTTGTGCACCCATCCCTGTCCTTCTTGCAGTTGTGAGAGATGTGATACTATTAGTACTGTTATTTGGAGATAACTATTCTACTGTGATCATTTTAATTGTAAGTGTAACTTTTGTCAGCCAGCCATTCACAACAACTGATAACATGTTAGCTGCTAAAATACACATGAGACGCTGCGCGGTGTCATTAGCGCTTTAATGAATACACCTGCACCACAATCCCTGAACACACATTAAGGCTATGTTTACACGTGCGCGGCTATTTTCATAAAGGTACATATCAACCTCTCCGGTTTCAAAAATAACATCATGCACACTGTCAGTTTTCCGAAAAGTGTTAATTTACACATACCTGTGTATATATGCCGTCAAGACCATGCCAAACCTGTAGGTGGGGGTGTAACGAGAAGCTCAAGCCCACGTAAGCCGATCAGAATCCCGAAAATAGCAACAACAGCAACGAATCTCTTCCTCTTTTGACCAATGTAGCACTTTTGACGTAGGTTCGCACCTGGCGCATACTGTGACGTTGGCTGCCTAAACACGTTGGCTGCCAAACGAAGATGATCAAAATCTCCACTCTGGCCGGCGTTTTTAGAAAGAATCGGTTTCAGGGTTGAATTCTCCATTTGCGTGTAAATTAAGGGTGCAAACGAAAAAAAAGTCTTGTTTTTTCAAAATAACAATGTATGTGTAGACGGGGCCTGACCCACAAGAATCGACAGGCGGATGATATCAAAATACCGCAAAAGCGATTAAACAGCAGACTTCTTTGTATGATTCCTCGAATCTCCTTCGCGGTGTTTTGATGTCATCCACCTTTCGGTTCTTGCGGTGCCACATGAAGTTGAACACGCCTTATAACACACCAAACATCATCAATATTATTTAAAGGTGACAAATGCATCCTGTAATATTTTAATATGACTTTTAAATGTAGCATAATCATATTTTTTGTAAATAGAAGAGCTAGAATCGTAGATTCTTTCTTTACCATAGTAAATAACTTGTAACGTCCCTTTAGGATAGTCCCAAAAGGGTTTTGTGTTGGTATGTGTGAGTCCATTATTGTGGCGATTAGGCTTAATTTACGTAAGTAATGCTTTCATTTTAAATAGTTACTAACATAGCATTATAGCACAGTCTCTAAAAAAACTACCCAATGAACTTTTGGACTTTCAGTACTACGTAGAAACTTTCGTGGGACATCATTTGTATTATTTATATAAGCAGACTTGTCTACTCAGCATTTCAGCTTCATTAAAGGACTTTTTAGTGTTCATATGTATGTTTATCATTTAACCTAGCCTGATATTTGCTTGTACGGTGTGCTGAACGCTTGCAATTTTGTGTTTATTTGTTTACTATATCACAATGAAGCCAGTCACTGTAGATCAATGATGCTGCAATTAGCGCAGAGGAATTAGGGGATTATGGACTCTGTCCCCCTTCAGCAGGGTCAAACCGGCTATACGCTGTAATATAATGTGAGCAACCTTTCAATGTATATGTTTACGTATGTGCTTCAGTTCCTTTAGCAGAAGGGTGATGCACACACCTAATCCCTCTGAAGCAGGTGATAAAAATGGGGGCATGTCTTTCTTTCAGAGGAGAAACCTCCAAGGTGTCAGCAGAAAAGGTGCTTGCTTTGTTTCTTTGCCATCCAGCTATTCAGCACATTTTGAGCAGATGTTCTGGTGTATGCATATGCCCACGAGTACGTCTTGGCCTGTTGAGGCTGGTGCTCTGAGCTCTAGTCACAGGTAAGCAGGCAGTGCTGATGATGTGTGTTTACACTGGATGAGTGCTCTCGATCTACCATGGTAGGAGTTTTAAACTGGAGTTTTATTAGTGCTGAAGGGTCTCCAGTGGGGTCCATATTAGATAAACATACAAATTTAACAACTGCTGAGAGAGTGTGCCTTTTTGCAATTTCTTTTTTCTTTTCCTGTCTTTTTTTACATAATTTGCGCCCAAGTAGCAGTGCTTTGCCTTCTGAGAATATAGTTCCCAGTATGTATATGGTTAAAAGATGGCTATTTGTTCATGCTGTGACTATCCACCTGTTTTTTTGACGTAAATGTGGGTGTCGCCATCTTTGAGCTTTCTTGTTTATGACTTCCGGTGAGCCACTAAAGCTAATGGTAGTCTATTGCAAAGGACACAAGTGTGCCGTTTTGACTGGCTGTTTAATGTTGTTTATTATGAAATACAAGAAGACCGACATAATTTGTGCAATTAGGGGTTGCCATGATAGCTAATACAAACGCAGTAAATCTCTACAAAACATTTGTTTTAACCCCATGCACAAGAGCTGAATGTGTATGTGGACCACATGCACTCATGATCTGTATTTACAAATCCATCCAGTAAAACCTTTTATAGAAACTGACAGTAAACAATAAATACAATAATTGTTTAAAAACAACTAAAATTATGCTGACAAAAATATGCTGATTTATTTATTCTGCTACTATATATTATTGCAAAAATGTGATTACAGTACCCAATATATACGAGATAATCTGCGTAGTTAATGTTTATAATAGTTTGCAATGTGTTTGCGCATACTTTTGTTATCTTTTAAATACTTTAAAAATAAAATAATTTCATAAGTTCATGTCTTCACCTGCATAAGAAGCGATGTATTAATATTTTCATAAAATGAAAACAATACTCAATACATGTAGTAGTTTAATATGTTTATTATGGGTTTGTTCAAATAACTTACAATGTGTTGAATGAGAAAAATACAGCTGACTGTGTCGGACCGCGTGAAGCCTGACGTGTCACCATAAACTCGCCATAAACTCATAAAGTCCATTGAAAATTGCCGTTTAAAAAAACTCACACCAGAGGGACGGTTGTGACATTTTAAATCTCCTGAAAAGTTAAAAACATGAAGTCTTGGAAAATTCCATGTACAAACACTCGACTGACTTTCCCATTGTAAAGACCCGTCACCTCCGATCAACAACACGAAATGATTGAATATATCTTCATATTTCAAGCCACTTCTTAATTTCATCCTCACACTGGTTCATACATTGCGTGTGTAGTAAATATTAACTGTTTAAATCATGTTTTCATGATCTCTAAAGCTTTATGTACAAGGAAATGCGCTAGAGAATTCAGAAGATGAATAGAATAGGAAAGCATGAAATAATAGCAGTAGAAGGTTTTCTACCGGCTGGATATTAGACTAGAAGTCTCGCACAAGAAGGGAAATATGTCACATCACTTAGTTCCGCGTTCGAGTAAAAGGTGGATACAAATCACAACATGCTAGCTGGAACCATTTACTTCCAGTCTTTGTGCTAACCTAGGCTAGCGGTGGGTGCGTCAGACAGAGTTACAGCACGCACGGAGATGAAAAGGGTATGGACTTATCTAACTCTGGGGGATATGATGAATAAGCTAAAGTCCCAAAAAGTCAGCGTGTTCCTTTAAATAATGAATGTAACGTTAATATAAATAGCCAGTTCCTTGATTTATTTCCTTACTCCTTATTTGTGTGCTTTGGGATAATGCATGCTATATACTAAATATGCAAATTGTTTTGCGTATTATCCTCCTTCTCACTTTCTGACCCAACAGTTCATCTTAAGTTACCCCTCTTCCATATTCAATATTATTTTATGTACTTTCCTTTGTCCCCAGCTCTATCTGATTTTCTCCCTCATCCCTTCTTGGTCTAATGATGCACAGTAAATGCTTAGTCTTCGGTTTGCCCCTCTTACCGCTGCTGGACCCCCCAAGGTTAAATGAGCTCCTTTAATTGCCTATCATCAATTAAATGTTGACTCATGAGCTCCTGGGGTGCAGGATAGATCTAGTTATTCAGTTGAAGACCCCTTATTGGACCCTGTTATAGTGCTCTTCTTTCCGAGTCCTGCTTAAACAGAGCCTACCGGTTGTTAGGGGAGGATCAGGAGGATGTCACCCGAGGGACGAAGAACTTAATGTGTTTTTAATGAGAGTAGTCTGCAAAGTGACACCGCATAAGTGGCTGCTATGATGTGTGTTTGTGTGTATAAATGTGCATATACAAGCTTGCTTGTTCCCAGGTGTTTTAGCTCCCCAATTCATTTTCCTTTGTGATTCAGCAGTGACCACTGTGAAACAAAAGCATCCATGTAATTTTCCTATTAATGGCTGTTGTATGTTTAATATCTTGCGACTCGGCTTCTCTTCGGAGGTGCATAATAAGAGAGAGTTATTTTAATAAGATGACAGCGATTAATATTCTAATTTCTCCGATGAGAAGAGAGGGGTGACGCACGGCCTCCAGTGCAGCATATATTACAGTCTGTGCACTCCATCTAATATTAATGTGAGTTGGTTGGATATTTTAATACTCAGGCTAAACCAATGGATGGCACAGCGAAGATAGATGGCTGACAAAAAAAAATTTTGCTGCTTCATTATTATTGAGGCAGTCAGTTGAAAGTAATGGACTTTGCGGGCGTAAAATAGTGTCGGAAATATGAACTGAGAGACTTTTTAGCCCCTCATCATAGTCGGGCCCGCCCGCATCCCGCTCGCCCACTTGAACAGATCAGTCAGCTCTGTATGCATTGAGATCACTCCTGCCTACTCAGAAACTGTGGTTATAAAATTGGGGGTTACATACAGTATGACCGAGTCAGTGGTTGACTTAGGAGTTTTTTAATGTAATGATGGCCAATGTTATATTACATACGGTAATAATAATATAATTTTTTGACACCACTGTTGACAGCAAAATTGCAAAAATAAGTAATTTATTGGCTGGTAAGGATTGGCTCTTACTACTAGATCATCAAAACAATGCAAGCTCAATTCAGTCTTTGGGGTGTTGCAGAATTTTCAATTACAACCATAACTCTTTCCCCGCCATTGACAAGTTAACTCATCAAGTTAGTTAACTCGTCAATTAAGGAAAAACACTTCCCTGCCAATAAAGAGTATTTCCGACTTTCCGGAGTACATAGAGTGAAAGGTTGCGTAGTATACTTTCACTTTCCGCGTCTGCACAACTTGCGCACTGCTAGGCATAAGCTGGTAGCTGGTTTAAGGTGGCAGTAGCTGGTTTAAGCTGGTCCTCCCGGCCTGGCAAAGCTGGTCAAGCTGGCGAGTCAGCTGGTCTCCCAGCCTGACCAGCTAAGTCCAGCTAGACCAGCTAAAAAAGTGAACAAAACACAACTAGACCAGCTTGCTACACCAGCAAAACCAGCTAAAACCAGCTCACCAGCTTATGCTGGTCTTAGCTGGAATTTTTAGTAGGAATGTCAAAAACACAACTGTTACAACACTGCTTATTCAATGTACAATAAACAGATAATAATAATAATAATAATAATAATGTTACTAAATTCTGAACAAAAATCTAATTTAAAGTAGTCTTGTATCGTGATGCGTATCGCATCGTGGCCTTGTATCGGGATACTTAACGTATGGGGAATACACAGCCCTAGTATGGTATAAACGTTTAAAAAAGATTTTTTGGGAAAAAGGCAAACGCATTGGGGAATCTGGGTTTTATTTGAATATACAAAAAGCATAGAAAAATATTACAAAAATATTATGAAAACCTACAGCAGAGTTTAATCTGTAAAATAAAACAGATAAATAAATGTGTTGCGTGTAATTCTTTGAGAAGAATTTAAAGTGATAGATCACACAAAATAAAAATTCTGTTATTTACTCATCCTCAAGTTGTTACAAACCTGATACATTTTTGTTCTGCTCAACACAAATGAAGATATTTAGAAAAATGTTTGTAACCAAGCAGATCTGGGGCACTATTGACTTAAATGAACGTAAATGAAAGAGTAAATAATGACATAATTTTCATTTTTGGGTGAACTTGATATATATCTTGATATAAAACAAAGCTGTCGCATGAAGTGATGATGCCTGTGACTTGGCGTCCTCGGTTCTCGCTCTCCCGCTGATTGACGTGTGGGCATGGTTTTCCAGGGGAAGTGCCCATAAAAAGAAGTAGCTGGACCCGTAATCGTACGAACCCTGGCGAAATGCATTCGGCACAGAAATAATCTATAACATGTTCAACTACTTTTGTGACACCAAGGAAACCAACTCTTAAACTGTGTTAATAAGTCAAAATGCATGAAATACCATTGAACCCCCCCCCCCTTTAAGGATTAAAAAAGCTTTTTTGTAATTTTTGTAGCTTTAAAAGCAAGTCCAAGCTATTCAACTGTGTGTGGCTTTTTTCAAGTGTGCTTTTACCTCCCATGGTTATAGTAGATGTGTTGGCAAGGAGGTCATCCTAATATTTAATAGCACAAATAAATAACGTCAAGCTATAAAGTAACAGTACCTTGTTTATCCTCCTTTATAACATTTATTACCTAATAGCGCTCTTGTAAAACAATCCAATTGGTGAAATAGATTTTAGGGGTTGCAGACGTAGGACTCCAAGTCGTTTTACATTTTTACACCTGCTCTAGGGCAGATGATGATCTTATACCCCTGATCTTTCACCTCCAGGGTAGCGGTTTTAGTGAAATGTACTTCTTCGCCTTGCCCCTTTGTTTTGTTCATCAAAGGGAAAAGACACAACGTTCTTCAGGTCTTCCTCTGAGAACCAGCAGGCAGTGATAAATGCTGGACTTTGCACGTCATCAATCAGTGCCACACGTGTCTGTCTCTTCCAAGAGAACCTCGAGTCTCGATCAGCGAACAACGGCGTGCCACCTCCAGACCTCTCTGTGGGAACCAAAGGTGTGTGTAACGGGTCAGATTCATTTGTGAACGATGACCTCAGCTGACCAGCAAGAGTAAGACGAGATGACGGATCTCTAAAGCTTTATGTGCAAGGAAATGCGCTAGAGAATTCAGAAGATGAATAGAATAGGAAAGCATGAAATAATAGCAGTAGAAGGTAGTGCATCTGTCACTGTTCTGAGTCACGCATACCTGACCAGGTTTTCCCTTTTTTATTCTATAGCGGTGAAGGAGAGTTCTGCTTCATGGAGTATAAACTGAGCTAATGTACCTTGATGGCTCTCCTCCCCGCTCTCTCTTATTCTCCCTGCTGTTTTTATATGTTCTTCTCAGCACCTACATGCTTAACTGCCGCTGTCACGACGGCTTGTACCCTCCTCTACCTGTCATCCTCTCACATTCTCACCCTTTCCATTTATTCTTATGAGGTACCCTGCCTTCACTGATGTGAAAAATTACAGGTTAAAATGAAAGCTCCTGTGTGTGTGTGTACTTGTGCATGTTAATGAGGTGCCATAATGTTCTGTCCGGGGAAATAAATCAGCATCTCTCCTTGACTTTGCTGCCGTTGCAGGACATGTACAAAATAAGAGAAAGGCAGAGAGAGAGAGAGACAGAGACAGGGAATGAGTTTAAAAGATGAATGAATGCGGGGAGACGGAATGATGCTATTACTGTTTGCTTAGCACTTTGTGTTTCTTTGGGTAATAGGAGAAAAGAGGAAAGTCTTCAATTACTAGGCCTATGTGGTTTTCTTGGCTAATAGCTAATGCATAACACAAACCACACTACTAGTACTAAATCTGTAGAGCTAAAAAAAACACAGCAATCTATGCACGCTTATCAGATAGAGGTCTGGTTTGAAATGGTAAATGGGTCAGCACCATAGACTGTAAAAAAAGATGGACGACGCGACGTCGCCTCCCACCATTGTAATGAATTGAAGCCAAAAATGTCCGACCACGGTCGCCGCCATATTACATAAAAACATCAGTTTGGAGCCAAGGCATGCGCAGAAGGAATCGTCCGTGGAGCCTGAGGCAGAGCTTTGGTATCAAACTTCCGCCCAATCGCCCGCGCGACCAATCAACCACGCCAATCATAACGTCACGCGCCGTTTCTATTGCATCAAATTACAAGCTAAAATGAAACTTACCACAATAATGAAGACTTGAACATATACCAGCGTGATAACAACTACTTGAAAGGACCAAAACCATCTTTCGGAAACTTTTATTGGAAGTGTAAATATTTTTTTTATTTAGAGCAGAGTCCCATTCGTTTGAATGGAGAGGGCGGGGTTTATGACTTGTACTGCAGCCACCAGGGGGCGGTCAAAGAGCCAGAGGCTTCACTTTTTAAGGCTTATGAGGCACACCCGGTCAGCACGCACCCCTTCATTGACACCAGGGCAGAAATGTATTCATGTTCTGACATTTAATTTATTAATGCTATTGGGTGATTCTCAAAAAATCCAGATTTAGAAGGTGTCTAGCATCAGAATTTTTAAAAAGCCCTTAAAGCCAAGTGGATTTTAGAGGATTTAAAAAATATTTCCTATAGAAATATTACAATTTTTTAGATTATCATTATCAAAAATGATCATAACCGCAACATGATATTACATTAAATATATGCATTTACAAACTTATGTTTCGGTAATGAGAACTAACAAGTTGTTTAGGTACTACGACAAACAAATTTTCAACTTTTATCTGGAAAGAAAAAATAAGAACTGCTTACCTGGTAGCCATCTTGAGTGTCACAGTCAATTGTGTCTCTTCCAACAAATTATTTTTTAATGTTAGTTCCTTGAGGGCTTAAACAATGATTGAAAATTGTTGCGGAGGATAGGAAAATTGGTCTTGGACACATTTATATTCCTTATTGTCTCTATATTTTAATTTTGAAGAAACTATGAACACATACTAGATTATTAATTAAATGAATTAAATGTTTTTAACAGATACCTCTAACGAAAATAGCTGCGTGATGAAGAGAAACTAAAGGGTTAATAAACACAAACTGAAGCAGATTTGTAGAACGTCTGGCGAACGATAATAGATGGTAAAAACTGATTATTTCCCACTATTACACTATTACATTATCTTAAAGGAGTGTAAGTACTGTAGCATGTAAATAATGCGCTATTTTCCGAGGTGCACTTGATGGTCTTTTATTTGGACGACCTGCACATATTTCTTTACTGTAAATGTTTATAGTATAACATGCACTGAAGCTTTTTATTTTTTAGATTTTTTTAATTATAAATATTTCCATGTCAAAGAACCCAAATCCAGTCATGGACACGTTGCGGTAATGAAAATTATCCCCTTAAATGTGGAAAAAACAAATTTGGTTTGTATGATGTCATTTGAAATCATGTGCAAAATAGTACATGAAGAGATGTTTGTAACTGTATGCTTCTTATTTGCATTTACTTTTTTTATCAAAATGTTTCATGACACCTCATAAGTCTAATTTCGCAAAAATCACACAATTGCAATCTTGTCGGTTTAGCAAAGCAAGGTGGAAATCAATCCAAGTGGCCTACCTTTTAAAACTCTTTAAGTGTCACCTAGGGTGCACATACACCTGGTTTGGGTTTGCTGGGAGGCTAACTTGTGTGTCTGTAAAATATTCTTGCATCTTTGTGGTTCAGTTCAAAATCAGTTGAACTCTATTAGTGTAAATCAGTGGCGGCTGGTGACTGCTCATCCGAGGGGCACAAATTCAAAATAAGTGTTTGGAGTGTCATGTGTGTTGCTCATGTTTTCAAAACATGTGTTTGTTGCGTCATGTGAACCATGTGCATCACGTGTTTTGTCAAAATAAGTGCCTGCTGCACATGCGTCAAAACCTTTTATGATAAAAGAGACGCTCACTTTCACAAAATACATGCAAGACACTCCCTTAACAGTAAACTCTGATTACGCATGAGATTATGTGAGTATCTGGCAAACGTGAGCGTCTCTTTTATCATTAACCCTTTAGACGCATCTGCAGCAGGCACTTATTTTGACAAGACATGTGATGCACATAGGTTCGCGCCGAACACATATTTTGAAATAAGGAACCACACACATGACGGGCTACATACATGTTGTGACTAACTTTGCATCAAGCGCCCTCAAAAAAAGAAGTCACCGGCCACCACTGGTATAAGTTAAATAGACGATTAAGGGGTGGTTTCCCGGACAGGACTTATCCTAGTCCTAGACTAAAATGCATGTTTGAGCTGCCTTAATTTAAAAACATATTGTCCTGTTTAATTTTAACATATTTTTTTGACTTTTTTGTCTTAAGATGCACACCTGTAGTGTTTTTTGTAAGGTATGTTTGTAAAAACTTCTTAAATTACCTAATATTAATAAGGCCTAGTCCTGGATTAACCTAAACCCTGTATGGGAAATCGCCCCTAAGTGCATTAAAAATGGATCCCGTGGGATATCCTGTAGCGCATAATAATTGTAAAAAGTATGTGCAAACTGTCCTTTCGCTTCGGGGAAAGAGAAAAAGAGAAGCATTATAGTCTGAACATTAAGGGCCTTCTGGGGGTTATGGTAATGAGTCACACTCTAAAAGTTTCATTTTCATTTTCTTTAGAAACTTAAATGTAAAGATTTTTTTTCTTTACAGCGTCTGCTGAAGTCTTTATTGGACCTGTTTGTAGATGACTAAGTCTTCTATTGGGAATTGCATATCAACATTGGTGTGTGTCAACAGCAGCAGATGAATTTGTAACCCTAGGGAACTGAGCAATACCTGAACTTCATTCTTTACTAAGAGACTCATTTTATCATCCTACGCTTTCCGTCACATCATTCTTTCATTTCCTCCAGCAGCATATTGTAAACGTCAATAACATTATGATTTGCTGCTTGATAAAACCTCAACACGTATCGGTTTTGACAATTGTTATTTGACTCTACAGTAGCACTGCATCACAGCTCTGGAAGCGGAGATGCAAGAACGCGGCATGTGTGTATGTGTTCGTGTTCGTCCTTTGTTATGTTTACATTGCCTGCAGTACTACTTGTCCCCCAGTCACCGTTAGATCCTGCTGTCTTGCTCGATGTGTAACCAGCTGCCCCTTGAGCACTTGAATGATCTAAACGCGCTTTGTGTGGTTGGTGCTTTAGTTCTACTCCGTGTCTAAAGGCCCTCCAGTGTTTGCCAGTAATCTTTCTGTCTCTTTTTCTCTCGCTTTCTCTGTCTCATTTTGTAATAGCTCACTAATCATAGACTACAATAAAGCACCTTAGAATTGCAATTTGTGAGGCCGCGTGGGAGGGGGAGAAGCGGCGGGCGAGATGCTGGTTGACTTTGTGCAAATTAACTGAAAAGGAAGAGAGGGAGGAAAAAAGAGGAAGATTAAAAAACTCTAGTTCCTGCAATGCTGCAATTACCGAGCTGATTGAGAGATCAAAAACTGATTTTCAGAGACTCATCCTGAGTGCTTGGGTGAAACAAAACTATTGGAAATAATCCTTTGAATAAATTACTTCATGGTCTGCATGGGGAACTGGGTTATGAGATCATGTCAGAGGAGATCTTTATTGTTATTATTATTATATATTAGGTTTATATATTTAGACCCTATATTTCAGGCAGACTTTCTAATAGTTAATTTATTTTATATAAAGGGGACATTTCACAAGACATTTGAAAGATGTAAAATAAATCTTTGGTGTCCCCAGAGTATGTATGTGAAGTTCTAGCTCATAATACCATATAGATAATTATATAAATATAGCATGCTAAAATTGCTACTTTGTAGGTCTGAGCAAAAGTTTGCCATTTTAAATGCAAATGAGCTAATCTCTGCACTAAATGGCAGTGCCGTGGTTGGATAGTGCAAATTAAGGGGCGGTAATATCACCTTCTGACATCACAAGGGGAGCCAAATTTGAATGAGCTATGTTTTCACATGCTTGCAGAGAATGGTTTACCAATACTTAGTTACTGGGTTGTTATTTTACACATTTTCTAGGTTGATAAAAGCACTGGGGACCCAATTATAGCAAAATTATAGAAAAACTAAGATTTTCATGATATGTCCCCTTTTAAATTATTCCTAACATAGCTCACATTTACACTTTATCTACCTATAAGCCTTTAGCACTACATAAAATTAGGGTTGCATCGATATATCGACCAGTAATATTCTGTATCAGCAGATAAAAGCATTTTTCCCGCTAACAGACATCGTCCAATTATTTAAATACAGCCAATTATTGGGCAGATTATATGATGGGAATCAAAAGGTGGGGAAAAGGCATCAGAACTCATTCGGTGTGATTACTTTAAATAGCTATGTTGCCATCACACTGTGCACTTAGAAGTATCGTATAAGAAACGACAATAGATAAAAAATTAAGAAAAAAATCCCTTCATTCCTAAAAAAAGTTAGGTTTGTTTGAGGTGTTTTTTGACTTTAGCTTAAAAGAGTTAACGCGAATAACGGTAGATGGAAACGTATTTGCCTAATGAATTCTGACATAGTGAACATTAAACCCACGTGACTGATTGTCTGTTTCCGCTGATGATATTTTTCCGGGTTCCCCCATAACATCCTCCCTTGTTTTATTTGCCGTTGGTTACCAATACCACAGGCATTCGCTCAAAAAAATTTGATTAAAATGCACCTAATTTTAGGGATGTGAAGATAATTGTCGAGATACACAAATAACACCTGTCCGATAACTATTCTGAAATATGTACTATGGCTTTTGATCAGTAAGTCCTTATCAATCTGATATCACTGTTAGTTTTAGATGTTTATAACATGCACCTTAATCATTATACATATTCTTTATTATCATGAAAATACCTAAAAAGGTTTGAAGAACAGCATTATATATGTTTAAACGATTTCCTGGAGCTGCGTGTGTAATGGCTCTTCTTCTGCGGCATATAATGTGTTTCTGCACGAGAGCGCCCTCTGGCTTTTGGATATAACGGTATTTCACCGTAATTCATTGAGAAGCATAGCAAGCATCATTGGCCGATTTATCGGTGCACCCCTACCTAATTTGCACTTGTTTTTTTTTAATTTCGAAAAGATTCGCTTCATATTTGGATTGAAACCCAACCGAGCTAATGACAGTAGAAGTTTATACGCTCTGCACACAGCAAAACGATTGTTTTTTTTATTGGTATTACTATCGGAAGATGCCACCAAGTAATCGAATATCGTTCGAATATCGTATTTACTTTTGTTTGGCTGTCAGTCAAATTCCTGCACTTTCTAAGTTCAGAAAGCAAATATCTTATATTATAAATGTTGGAAAACCTGTCATTCATTTTGAAAAGTTGCGATTTACCTCTGAGATGAATTTCAACCATGCGTTGGTTTCAGTAACTTGCGTACTGTAAGTTGTACGGTGGATCATCACAAACAGTGACGTCCCCAGTCCACAAATGCAACTAAAACATGTCAACAAATATATTATTAGCTGTTTACTATTAAAAACCAAAATGATGCTTGAGATTTTGATTTTGATTTGTTTTTCATTCAAGCCCACGAGATAACAGATTGCAAACTCTTAGGAAAAAAACATGTCACTCCTCTACATTTGAAGTGATGGTACAGACCTTGTTTTCTTAAGACCAAACGTATTTCATTGTTTTAAAGAGTTTCATGTACTGCATGTTAATTTGGTATGTTTTGCTCTAGAAACCAATGAAGACGTCTCAATAAAAGGTTTGAGTGGGATTGTTTGTCTCTGTTGACAGTCAGGCTGAGCTGTAGTGTCTCTTTAGTGTCTGTACTGACATGCTTGTCAGCTTTTTTCTCTTCTGCTTTCATTGACACGACCATGAGCTCCAGCGCTGTGATCTCATTCTTTCTGTCTTGCTTGCTTTCTCTTTTTCTTTTTTCTGTCTTTGTCTCTTTCTGTTTCACCAGTGTGCTTGAGCATACGCTTTAAAGCTGCGTGCATAGATTTAATGTCCGTTTTTGATTTATCTCAAAGCGCTAATATCCATAACCATTCATATTCATGGCCTGTATTAATAAAGAGGAAAATGAGCAAATCCGGGATATTTCAATGCCAGTCGGCCTATTATCCTTCATTATCTTTCTTTAATGGCCTTACACGTGAATGGAATCACAGACTGCCATAATATAATAGACTAACGGATGATAGTTTTGGAGAACAAGGAAACACTGACAGATAAAAGGTATTTGTTTCTGCGTTAGTTTCTTGTTATCTGCTTGCCAGCAATAGCCTACGAATATGAACGAATATATTGTGAGGTCCAATGTGGTGTCGTATCATTTCATTTCATTTTGTAATACCAAACAGTCTCATATAATGTTTTGCCTTATCAGTATTCTTTGTCTGAACGCAAATAGCATAAAACAAAGGCAGTTGTAATCTTTTGTTCTGAATATTGCAATATAGTGGGCTTGGGTATCTGTGAAATTGTGCATTATTTCCTTACCAGTAGTATGGTTACCTGAGAAGGCACTTGAATATGTTTAGATTTGGCTTTAAAATGGTATATTGCAGTTAAGAAGCTAATCCTTTGGGAATTCTGGGAAGAAAATGAGATGTGTAAGCAAGGTTCATGTGTGTGATGGCACATATGGCATTACACATATGTATTAATAACACATAAAGACAGGTAGATTTCAGATCTTACTTATTTAGCACTCTCTTTCTGTTATACTGCCAGTCAAATTGGTAAAGCTGTTTACATTTATATTTCACTAACCACAAAATGCACGAGAAATATAATCCCAGTATAATCTGCATTAATCAAAATATAATGAAACTACCCACATATTTTATGCATTTGGACCCAAATATGTCATGGAGTGATTGTAATGACCACTTGAAATAACATGAGTGCTACATTATACCCTATGAGAATAACAACAAACATGTAACCTGATAAGGCTGTGTATAGGATTTATTGAAAGCCTAGCACACATGTGCATGCAGAGCTCATGCTGTGAGTGAAATAGACGCAGCGACAGCGGGCGAATGTGCGCTGAATGTGAAACACCACGTTGAAAAGACACACACCGGGTGTCACCAAGGGATGTTGCCAGGGGGAATCAAGGGTCTCTAAATTGTAGTTTATGTAAGCATTGAATGCATGTATGAGCACACACAGTTCAGTCATGGTTCACTCTGGAAGCTCACACACACATTAGATCAGAGAAATAAGAATTGTTTACAGATGTAACTTGAAGGCCCAGTAGGAGACTGAGAAGGGAAGATGTGGAGCAGCCATCCTGTTAACACAATCTCCTTCCTGTGTGTCTTTTTGGTATTGCGCTTCAAGCTGTTGTGCATTAAAGAGAATTATTTATGGAAAGAAGTTGCAGACAAACTCCACATCTCAGGTGTTCGAGTATCTGCAGATAGCCTGTTAAACACTCATTACAGAATGAAAAGTTGATCATGAACTCCATGTTTTCTTCCTGACCGCTTGATGGTCTCCTCTCCTCTCTCTCTCTATCTCTATCGTGTCTTGTGAATCCATCACTGTTTGACCTTGCATTATAAGATCATGCATTATAGCTCGAGGCAAAACATTTCAATCGTGTGGTGAGTGGATTGCAATCTGATCAGGACTGGATTACTTATAGAAAACAGTTGAGGTGACAGCTTAAATCTAATTCTCTATGATTTACTATAGTACATGTGAGATTGTGTTTGAAATGCTTTAGTAGTGTGTCTGATAGAGACTAAACACTGGAGTTGTGAACTGTTGCTCTTTATCAATTTAGAGGGATAATAGCTGACCTCTGACAGGCTGATAGTAACGCCACTGACCTATAGAGGGCGCTCTTTAACTGCACATTTTGCCTTGAATTGACGCTGACCTCAGTTGGCATGTGGACACAACTCAGCGGAAGTACATTTTAAAAATAAACATTTTAGCATCCCAACACTTCACCGTTGTTATGCTAAAATGTGTATTTTTAAAATGTGAAAATTGACCCTTTTTACCTTAATGCCATTTTGTGCTTGATTTTTGTGGATTTTTTCCAAATAAAAAGTTGTGTACATATTCTTTCATGTTTTTTACCCAGTGCTCAATTAGAGACAACCACTCTCACAGTCTTTTCTAGATATATATATTTTTAATTATTTTTTGAGGGGAGGGGTTGCTTTTATAATATTATAATATATTTATAATATTTTTTTTCTCTATATATTTTCTATATATACAGTATTGCAAAAGACTTAGGCCACCATGCCACAATTTGATTTGTTGTTTTTCCAACGTTATAGTGATCATATAATTGTTTCTCAGTTTTTTTATATAATACATCCAGAAAAAATACAGGAAATGTGTATATAGTACTAAAAATTGTATAAAAATGTAAACTGATGTGTCAAGTTTTTAGGGTAAACTCCCCTTCCACTTGAGCAATAGCGGGAAACTGCAGGATCTCTCAAACCTAAATAAAATTAAATCAAAATTTCTAATTTTAAATAAATTTGTCTTTTTACTTCAATCACACTAAACGCAGACGATGCCCAAAAAGACATTTAGACCTGAAAATCCATGTATCGTTCGTTCAATCGATTTTTCTAATTAAAAACAAAAATGATAAAACGAATAACGACTTGTTTTTTGATTTTTGGATTGTGCATTCAGATCAAAAATACAAAATATGAATAACGGGATTAGGACAAATTTTAATTTTGATTTTTTAATTTAATACCTTAATACCTTGGAGGGCCGTCGCCCGGCCGATGGCAAAAAAAAGTCTAATAACGCAATATGAACAGCCAACAGCAGAGGCACTAATACGATCACTTTTATGCTGATACGTGTAAAAAAACAAGGAAGAAGAGTCGGCCTACTAGCCGTGATTGGTCCACGGATTCCCGGAATTCGCGAGCGTCTATGTTTGCGAGCCTGAGCATCCACAGCCTGGTCATGATGAGGGACAGACCGAGTTAACTTCACATCAGCAAGAGCTAAGTGCCAGTAGTAGCAGGACACGTGACATTATAATATAATATACACGATATAAAAATAAATAAAACTTGCGTGAAAATTAACGTAATGCGCAACTAGTGTTAGAGAAAGACGTGATGTGAGTGTGTGCGCACGCGCGTGTGTGAGAGAGAGGTGCGATTGAACAGTGGAAACATAAAAACAATACATACTCTGTCATTTTGTTCTTATGGGACATCATTCAAACGGCAAAGTGTTTGCTTATATTTGTATACAGTCGCAATAAAACAAAACATTTTGCTTTTGTTAAACTGTAAACTCTTGTCAAACTGTAACCTACAACTGTCATCTAACCAAAATCACACACATCAAAGCAAAAAATATTTATCCAACCCCGTTTAAAAACATTCTGTGGGTGGACATTCATCGTATTGCATTGGTTTTCATTTCTTTCATTGATTTTATTATATATGAGAGATTATAGTGAGCTTACATTTTCTGCTACAATGAAGACTAAGGTATTGAATTAAACGGGTAAATATCAGGCATGCATTGCAACCACTCTAAACGTGCTAATAAGAAAGGGGGCTAAATAATTGACCAAATATTTGTTTAACCAAAAAATCCTAGCTTGCACTTTCTGTCTGTCTTCCATCAGAGTGCAGTTTTTCCTTGTCTTTCATATTTGTGTTTAGTATTGTGGAATTGGCAAAGACCTGGTGGTTGTTTGTGAAAGCTGTACAGACAAACTTAATAGGCCTACAGTAGCTATTTTCATTATTTCACAGCCTTATTATACATCAAAGTTTAATATGACATGGACAAAATATTAAATATCCTTGTCTAATAGTCTGACAGTATTGTGGCATAGTATCAGGACATCCTTGTGTCTGTTGCGCACGGCTAGGGGCGAATGGCCGGATGATGGGCCTATTTGGGAAAAAGTCCAGGGCTGTTTTTTAGCCCCAATCCGTCCCTGGTGGTAACAGATTACAGACATTTTAATAAGGTTGTGCATATGACAGAGCAACGAGCAATCATGCTCTCCTGTAGTCTTATTCTCTTATACAGTCCGACTCTTGTCGGATTCTTGTGGTGCGGGATTAAATTTAAGAGTATAAATACAGTAGCAGTCGGAACTCTGGGGTACCCATATTGGACAGGAAAGTTGGTTGAGTTGGGAACGGGCGGTCTGGGCTGTGTTTCCTGTTAAAATTGAACTTAGCACTTAAGAGTGCTTTCTACGAGCTACCTAATGAACGTTAGTTATTCTTTCACGTGCATTTCCCAGATATGTCGCTTATAGAATGACTGTTAATTGTAGCACACGCTTGTTAAAAGTTTTGCCTAATGATCTTCACCCAATGTGCATGTAATAATATTGTTAATAATATTGTTTGATATTGTTCAATGACTAATTGCACATTTTAATAATTTATGCTGTGTGAAATCATCTTTTCCATATTTAGTTTGGACTCATACCATTGTGCATTGCCTTTTAAAATTTATATTATTACTTATTATTGCTCTCATTGCAATATTAATATCTAATAAATAATTTTAAGTACTATTGTGTTAACAGATTACAGGCATAATAAAGGCGTGAATTGCACTGTGCTCCCATGTAAGATATCATTCGCTTACAGTCCAAGTTTTGAAATTTATTTCTTTTTTTATTATGTATACACACCTGGTTTAAAATAAAATAGAGACGTGCGCGTTCCCGCACCCACTTAAAATTCACTCTGTGTTTCACCGCTTAGAATGCTTTTATCCAATTTTTTTTTCCCTACGACGTTTGTCACTAATTATTAGCAAAATGTGAATGAAGGGAAAACGTAGGTTTGTATCTAGTGTTATGTAAAAAATAACTTTTAACTGAACTAGCTTAACCGACATTTAGCCTATAAAAAATGTTCCTATAAAGAAACGTTTTAGCATATCGCATTCAAATTCCGACAACGATGGCTGAATGCGCTCTCTTTTAAGGTGCACTCATAGCATCATCGGGATGCAAAGACATTGCCAGGTTTACAGGGCATATTAAAAAAAATATTCACGGTCAACGCAAAATGTAACAAAGAAACATACATTAAATATGGCAAAGCATATCACTAAGCAACATATAAACATATCACTAAAAACCATATAAACCTATTTTCTGCCAAACTATTGTCAGTCAGGGCTGTATTTCCCAAAAGCTTCGTAACTTAACACAGCTCTACCGTGATGATGTTTCGCCTTTCATCTATTCTTTAAAATGTAGAAGGCAATACTTGAGGAGACTAAAGATTTGTAGAGACATTGTATTATAAAGCTCTTTTAATTCATTCTTTGATTGTTAAGTTAATAATGACCAAAGGTTGTGCTTAATATAATGTGTACAGTATGCATAGGGTAGTGTACATCCGTGCTGGTAAAATAAATGTAAAATAAACATTACATAGGCATAAGATATTAATATATCAATGATAGCCAAATATTATAAACTTAAAAAGGCAATTCACACTGGAATGAGTCCTAAATAAATATTGAAAAGATGATTTCACATAGCATTAAGTATTAAAACGTGCATTTAGTCATTGAACAATATTAAACATTATTAACAATATTATTACATGCATTGGGTGAAGATCATTAGGCTAAACTTTTAACAAGCGTGTGCTACAATTAACAGTCATTCTATAAGCGACATTTCAGCACTTGACAAACGGATAGCCACTGCTGTGTGCGCTATATTGAAGTGCATTTTTGGGAAATGCACGTGAAAGAATAACTAACGTTCATTAGGTAGCTCGTAGAAAGCGCTCTTAAAGGCACACAAGGCAAGTCTGAGTATTATTTCTCTACTAGCTCCCCCTAGTGTCTGGGAGTAAATGCGTTCTATATCTAAGACTATACGAGACTGAAGGACACCGGGTCGGATACAGCGAACTTGCAAGTGGGGTATTCTTCCTACAGACGGTAGGGGCGGGCGAGAGAGTCTTCATTCGTCATGTAATGAGTCATTTAACCATATACCGACTTATGAAGATGATTTATTAACATAAAAATGCTGCCTTGTGTCCCTTTAAGTGCTAAGTTCAATTTTAACATATATATGTTTGTTTGTGTGTGTGTGTCTGTGTGTGTGTTAAAATATACATAATAATTACACACAGTAAACACATATTTTATGAAAAACTCCCTTTTATTTTGTATTAATTAATATAGATTAATCTTTGCACGGCACTAATATATATACTGTACAAACTACAAACAGTACTCCATGTTGACTTTAGTAGCTGTCACAATGCCACACTGTGAAAAGGCCTGAGCTGTCACATAGCTTACTGGGCTGCATGTGCAGCCCTCGCCTGCGAGTAAGTTAATATGAAATAATCTGTGTTAATGCGCTCCGATTAAACTGTCCAAAACATTTACCATACCTGACATGCAACAAGTCTAAATGTTAACACTACTTAAATGTTATACAGCTACTAAATATAGCAGCCTACTCCACAAATGAAGGCAATTCAGTGAGGCAATAAGTTTATTCGCCAATAGTAAACATTTACTGTAATGGGCGTAGTTTGAAGATTAATACGACACTTGTAGTTATTCTTGTTTAGCAGATCAGTGATCTGTAATTTTATATCTTGTTTTGGACCTCTTTATAGCTGCCTATGAGCCTGTGGATGGGATCACAGTAATGGGTACATGGTGTAATTTGTAAGCAGCGTAAATCAATGCGAGTGGGAGAGCCCAACAAGAGAATAAATCAGGTGATCATGGACAAGCACTAATAAGCCATTTCACTCTTTACAAATTGCCATGCGTAGCGTCTGAGACTAAGTGTCTCTTTAAATGTGTATAGGGAGTTTAAAACTAGATGTGTGCATTTGTGAGCAAGAAATAGCTTGGTTTGACTTCTCTTAGTAGAGCTGCAGCTGTGTATATGGCTGTCTGCAGGTAAGGGTTGAAGATTTTGTTTCATAATAATAATTAATAATTTTAATTCACAAATCACACAGGGCCCTATCTTGCACCCAGCGCAATTGACTTTGTCAATGACGCATGTATCATTCGTATTTTGCACCGGGGCACAGCGGGTCTTTCCCTCCACAGACGCACGTCGGCAAACTAGGGAATGAACTTGTGCTCCCTGTGCGGTTCAGCGCAAAAAAAGAGGCGTGTTCCGGCGCAAACCATCCCTGATGCTATTTTGCAGTTTCAAAAAACTATTGCGCCACTGACCAGAAAAAAAAAGTTTAAAGTCAGTGGCGCGTTGCGCGTTGTTCATTATGCTATTTTAAGGACGCATGCTTGACCATAATGTATAGCGTGCACAACGCGCATACACTTTGCATCTAATCTACACAGATGCAACAGTTATTTTTGCAAATCATAAATTGTTACACAAAAAAATATTAATACACGAGATAAGGGGAATCATAGTGGTGAGCATTGTGGTGATAGTTTTTATTTATTGTGTGGCTGCGTTAAAAAATTCTCATGCAAATAACGATTTAAATATTTTCATAAGTTTGTTGTGTGGCTGTATTATGTTTATTTTATGTAAATAATAATTAAAATGTTTTCATAAGAAACCTTAATGTATGTGAACTTGATTTGTAAGAGAACTTTGGGGTTGGACCTTGCTTGCGTTTCTTGGGTCCGATTTCAAAGCCCCCAAACCCTTTCAGCGGTGAGGGTGGACGCAGCGATGTCCTCTGCTGGCGTCTGTGTAGAGGCAGATCCACCTCCCGTTACACGGCGTGCCCGATTTATGCTGGCAAGCTTGGGATTCCCCCGTCTCCTGACATCATTGTAGCGCTTGGCGCAACGATGGGGATGCCAGCTGATGAGACTGTGGCTATTTCCTCTCACGCCTGTTTAACCTACGCTGATTTGAGCGGGTTTCTCCTATCCCCATACAAAACAACTTCTCTGTCTTTGACTGCTCTTAAAAGAATGTGGGTCTCCTCGGCTGTAAACCGCTCCTGGCGTACCCCTGGTAAATCCGTCATAATAATAGCAACCCGCCATGGAACTTGCGCCCTTGCGTTTAAAGGGAATGTTGGAACAGCGCCCAAGATCTGCCCACAAACTCACTTGTGCGTTGTGCTTCGCACTTGCGTTTCAGATCGTTAAAATAGGGCCCACAGTGTTGTAGGTCAGAAAGTAGTTTTGCCTTAACATTCACAAACATTCAAACGTGGCCAAAAGGGAGTCATTGAGAGACCCTCATGATAAAATGTTAAATGTTTACAGCCTGGTACAAAAAGTGTTTTTAGTCTATATAGCTAATGTTGCCCTTCATAATAAATGTGAAGGGGGAATCCTTTAAATTATATTAAGCCTTAAAGTTCTTTATAACTAAGCGGATGGCCGCTTAAGTAATTGAGGGATTGCCACTGCTGCCCGCTCAGCTCCACCCATGTCCTGACTAGTTGGCCATTTTTGGTTACGCTGTGACGCTTTTGCCAAGATGGCGACAACCGGCTCTGTCCACTTTTGGCTTCAAATACGCTCTTCATGACGTCACTGACACTACATTCGTGTTTTATACAGTCTATGGTTTGACATCAGTAATGAACATCATACAAGCAAGATTTCCACAAGAGAAACTCTTACAGATTTAATATAACAATATAAAGCAGAGTAAATGAATATTTCCATTTTTGGGTGAACTGTTCCTTTAACTGCTCATATGCGACTTGCTGGAATATCAAGGTCATTGAAGCGAAGGTCAGTGTTTATATGGTTGCATGTTGGTGGTACATCAGTTTTGAAGGCCATGGTCGGAGCCGTGATGAGTTATGTGGGACATCAGCTTGCATGTTTCCCCTTCCCCCGTATCCCATCCTCATTTCATGATTTATTCTGCTGTAAAGGTCATCATAACTGTAAGGAACCAGCCTTCATCTGCTCTATGCACATTGCTTTTTATTGTCTTTGAACACAGTATTTACACATTGTTTTGGGTACGGTTTATTTTTCTTTGTGTGTGTGTGTGTGTGTGTGTGTGTGAATGTTCATACCGCACTGATATTATAATTGCATGGCTGCTTGTAGTTGAATGTGTTTGCGTGCTGAGATTGTTTGTAACCCAACTTGGTATGTTTACCTTGACTGCTTACATCTATTCATTTTTTTCTGCTATTAGTTTACTTTTCAATTTAGATCCATATAAGATGTGTGTTCATGCTGAAACGTTGATACTGTTGTATGGCTGTTTGCAATTCAATTTATTTGTGCATGCCATGCTGGTTTTATTTGCCGTCGTTTTTAACCCTGTTGCCATTTAGTATGCTCATCTTGACTGCTTGTGTCTAGAAATTATTTTTGATTTAGTAAATCAAATTTTCTTATAAACTTAGACATGTGAGATGTGTATAGTATTACATTTGGAAACATCCAAATAAATGCTAAAAATGTTACATTTAAAGTCTGCGTAAAGCAATATTAAAAGGACACTCCACTTTTGTTTGAAAATATGCTCATTTTCCAGCTACCCTAGAGTTAAACGTTTGATTTTTATTGTTTTGGAATCCTTTAAGCTGATCTCCGGGTCCGGCGGTACCACTTTTAGCATAGTTTAGCATGATTCATTGAATCTGATTAGACCATTAACATCGCGCTCAAAAATAACCAAAGAGTTTCGATTTTTTTCCTATTTAAAACTTGAAACGTATTTACAACTATTGAAAGTAACCAAGGGGACTGTTTTCAGCTGCTGCGTATCATTGCACCTGCTGCAGCCATGGAACTGCAGCAAAGTTCTTGATTATTACGCCAGAATGAGAGTATAGTTCCTAGCCATATCGGCCTAGAAAATCACAACTTTTAATTTTCCGTCGGTCTTCATACACAATGCAACTACAGAAGTTTTAAGTAGGAAAAATATAAAAACTTTTCGGTTATTTTTGAGCACGATGCTAATGGTCTAATCAGATTTAATGGATTATGCTAAGCTATGCTAAAAGTGGTACCTCCAGACCCGGAGATCAGCTGAATGATTCCTAAACGATAAAAATCAAATGTTTAACTCTAGGGGAGCTGGAAAATGAGCATATTTAAAAAAAAAAATAGAGTGTCTCTTTAAATGTTTTCTGCGTTTGAAAAGAGAAAATGTGTTTGAATGGTTGGGTAGATTCAAAATCTTGCTGCTCTTAAATGCTGTCACAGGGGTCAAGGCAAATCGTACAAAAATGTATAAATGTGTTCATACAAATTAATGGAAATTAGTCACTTGGTAAAATACGTATGAATTGCCTTGAGATAGCGTTGGAACCACTGATGCTAATGCACTCTAGTTATTACTGTGTGTTACTGGACATCGAGCCATGATTTCAGGCCTGCCCAAAAAATCTTGAACTCAGAAAAGATGAAAAACTGTCCACAACTGAGTACTACATAGTTCACAGTCTTTGTAATGTGTTTCAGCAATACATTTCTTATATTTATAATGTTTTAATTGACTTTGCATAGACTTTAATATTAATACACTGTAAAAAAAAGTTGGTTCAACTTAAAAAATTTCCTAGTTTACTTAAAAAAAAACGCTGTGTTGTAAAAATGTTGTCAACTAATATTTTTAAGTTAAATTAAACTAAAAAATTTAAGGCAAACAGGTAAACATCTTTTTTACAGTGATATACATTTCCTTAGAGGTGAGGTTTGGATAAGGTCACTACATCTAATTATGGGCATATCAGACTTGAATTGTTTTTATGTAATGCAAAGCTGTGTTTTTCGAGCTGTATTGTTATAGATGTGTATTTGTACCTCCCTGCTGTGTGTGCACATGTATTGTGTTCTCTGTTATGTTTAGAAGACCCAACAGTATTCAGACCCTTTTCCTAACATAAATAACACTGCAGGCTTAGCCCCACACGTGTCAGTCTGTTGTTTAGCTCTCTTGATGAAAGACTAATAATTAAAACCTGTTTGGACTGCCCACATGATCTGCTGCCCTTTTCAGGATTTCAAAGCTGGAATCATGAGTCAAACCCAAAAGAATCCCATTAAACAAAACCCGCCATGACCTTAGATAACAAACCTGCAAATATGTCTCATAATAATCTCACCAAGAGTTTTGTGAAAAATAAATACAGAATAATATTTAGCCTCCTGTTTGGCTGCAATCTTATAATGATTTATTGTGCAAGCGACTCAGTTGTGAGAGCATTGTTTGAGAAGTTTTTGAAAGTGAGTCCAGTTTAAAGTTACACTGTGTTTTTTTTTTCAGAGGGCAACAAGAATTAGATATTTTACGCCCCCACCATGGCGTCTGTCACCATGATACACTCCCTCAGTGTGTAAACTCCATTACCGCTATATGCCCGTCTCTATCACTGTCAGCACACACACAGACACTCTGCTCCCGTGGTGTCCATCACAAAGTCTGTGGGTCCCATCACCTCCTCAATCAAACTGAATGAAAGGAAACCTTCACAATACGACTTAACACTCCCACGCACTAGCAAACATACACAGACATGCACTCGTGCAATCTATCTCGTCGACTTTATTCCCGCTCTGATCAACCGGCATAAAAAATCAAAGAACTCCCACACATCTGGCTTGGACGAGCTTCTAGCTGTCCCACCTCCAGAAGAGCTTAATGCAAAATGCCACCACTGTGTGGTAAAATTGCATTCATGTTGATGTTATCGAGTGTATGTGACAAACAGTAGTACTAAGTACAATGCTAATGTTTCTCTGGAGGCGGAAGATAAGAGAGTATCTGATAAACCTGCGGTTGCTGCAGAACAGCATGACGTTCTCTCTCTCTCACAGAAGGTGCGACCAGTTGCTCAGATAGCTGCAGATTGCATGAATGTGTGGTCCGGCTAACTATTTTGTTTCATGTTCAGTGTATTTTTTGTAAATCTCTTCCGTTGCTTTTTATCCTGAATTTTGCAGTTATGGGTCGGTTCATACGGTTTATCTTTTTAAAGGTGACAGAGAATGTAAAAAACTTTTTTTACTTTGTCTTAGTTGAATAACGGTAGTCTACCCGCATTCACGAACATATGGAAAGTGCTAGACATTTTGAACATATTCGTTTCATAGAAATTCCTCCTTTAGAAATGTCCCCCAGAAAATGGCCCAATCTGAACAACGGATACATGTTACGTAAAATGCATCTCATTTCCCCCACACTCTCATTCAATTCCCTCCCCTTCAAAATAATTTGCATACATTTGCCTCTCACCTTCAACGGAAAGTAAATTGCAGCAGTGTGCGCAAAGTTCAAGGCGAAATGGCGAGTCGCGTTCCGAGGTGTGCTCTTGTATTTGTAAAATTTTGGTCTGTTCGTGTTCTGAAGATGGCGAAGTTTACATTCTTTTGAGTGGTAGCAAAGGCAGCCAATCAGCGTCAAGTGCTTGCATTTCATAATGAGGTTGCCATTAAGCCCAAAGGGATGCCAAATAGGTGCAAAACCACACGTTTAAATTTCCCCACCTTAATGTAGCTTTCTGAGAGAGGTTTTTAGGAAGCTTCTAAGGCATTACAGACCCAACCAAAATTCACAGAACAAGGATAAATACCCCATTCAAACATTCTATGGCATCTTTAAATCTGAGTTCTGAAAGTAATTTCTAAACATTTCACTACACATCTCAAGGCTCTTGCATGTCTTTAGAAAAATATTGATCAGGCTTACTGGAAAAAATACAGCTTAAACCAGCTTAAGCTGGTTTGCTGATTTAAAGCGATAGTTCATCTTAAAATTAAATGTTTATGTTTATCAGCTTACTCCCAGGCCATCCAAGATGTAGGTGACTTTGTTTCTTTAGTAGAACACAAACGTAGATTTTTAACTCCAACTGTTTCAGTCTGTCAGTTGTATAATGCAAGTGGATGGTAACAAAATCTGATAGAAAAAAAGCATGCACAGACAAATCCAAATTAAACCCTGCGGCTCGTGACGACACATCGATGTTCTAAAGACACGAAACAATAGATTTGTGTGAAAAAACGAACATTATTTATAACCAGTGTTGGGGGTAACGCATTACAAGTAACGTGCATTACGTAATAATATTACTTTTTTGAAGTAACGAGTAAAGTAACGCATTTCTTTATAAATTCACACATTAATATTTGAGTTACTTTTTAAAAAAAGTAGTGCAAGTTACTTTTCAGTTTAATTAATTCGATTTAAAAAAAATATAATGTACTGAATTAAAGGCGTTCTAAGCGAATCTGCGAGACGTCACTTTTTGTTGATGTTTGAACTGTTTTCAAACAAACGGAGCATAGCTAACTCCTCCCCCTCTCTTCCGTGCTTTCATGAACGCGCCCAACCCCCACCCCCAAATCCTTCTTGTTGTTTATTGGCTGGAACACTTTGTTTTGTGGTGCTAGGTTTGGCCACTGTGTTTATATTGAAGTTTGTAGAGCAGGGGTCGGCAACCTTTTTGACATGACGTGCCATTTTATTTTTTCTTGTCAATGACTGTGCCATACCAACATTAATTTTACATTTAAATGTAACACTATGTAATTTTCAGATGTAAACTGTTAATATACAGCCAGAACATTGTTATCATCTTTATTTTAATAACACAAATTTGCACAGATTTCTAATAAACTAAAACTGTTACATATGCATACAAAACATTTTTATTTCTTAAAAACAAAAATCAGAGCAGAAAGTGTACGGAACATAAACACAAACAGTTTTGAAATAAAGTTCTGCTGCTTTTTTATGTGTTCTAGAATACCAAAATTGCACAGGCTAATGAAAAAAATAAAAATAAATAACAAACAAACCAGTTGAATACCAGTTAGTGTGCACCCTGGTCTTGTTTTCCTTTGCTGAGCTCTGTTATCTTGGGAGTATAGTGCGTCACTTTAAGTTGCACGCATGCTTTGGAGTGATCAACGCTCAAGTGATTTCGAGAGGGGGAAAGGACACTGTTCATGTGGGAGAATATTTGCTCGCAGAGGTATGTCGACCCGAAAACCGTCAGCAAAGCCAAAGCAAGCCTTTTGAGACAGCAGAATTTCTCTGGCAATGATGCCCAGCAAGTAAAAATGCAAGATCCTTGATTGTTCCCTGCCGTGGTTTCCAACTCTTTGCGAAGTTCTGCAAATTTTGTCATCCAGAGTGCTGAAGTCTTGAGCTCAATTAGCTGCATTTCCATGTCCTGTGTATTCCTCCACCCGATTAGAGATTCGTCGAATTCGTGTCCATCGAAGCTCTCAGGATTAATCAAAAAAGGGAACATTGGTCCATATTTCCTAAAGTCCCCAAATCTTGTTTTGAATTCTGATTCGAGTTCGGAAATGTATTTGGAAATCTCACCCGTATTAATGCTGCGCTGCGCGGACAGCTCCCGTACATGTTTGAAATATTGGAATTTTGAGGAAGAAATATCCCTTGAGAAAATTGTTAGCTTGTCAACAAAGGAAGCCCATGTTTCGAACATGTTCAAAATAGTTTGTTCTGCACCTTGAAGTCGAAGATTTAGCTCGTTTAGATGGCCTGTGATATCAGCGAGAAACATACGTTTCAAAACCCACGTCTCATCGTCGAGTTCATTGTAGACTTGGCCTTTTTCAGCAAGGAAGGCTTTAACACTGTCGAAGCAGCCAACAAACCTCTCCAAAACTTTACCACAGCTTAGCCATCTTACCGCCGAGTGGAGAGGAATATCTTTGTATGTGCAGTCCATTTCCTCAAGAAGAGACTGGAACTGTCGGTGCGTGAGGGAAGATCGCTTAACAATGAAATTAACAATCTTCACAACTGTAGCCATAACTTCATTAAGATCTGAATTTGACATTTTTGCACAGAGGTTTTCTTGGTGTATTATGCAGTGTAATTTCATTATGGGGTGACCCACTTTTTCCTCAATTAATCTGACAGCTCCTTTCTGTTTGCCGACCATGGCTGGGGCTCCGTTGTAATTGCAAAAATTCTTCCTACGTCAACCCCACGCTCCTCAAAATGCTCAACGAATACCTTGGCAATTTCTTCACCTTTTGTTGTGTCAGTCATTGCTTTTAGGCAGCACAGTTCCTCTCTTACATTCGAATCACAATATTTGGCCATGACTGCCAAACGCGGTATGTCATTTATGTCCACACTCTCATCCAGTGCAACACTAAATACCATTGCATCCTTCAATCCAGCTGTTTGTTGCTCATTTACATTTTCTGCCATTTCTTCTATGCGTCGCTGAACAGTTCTGGCTGACATGGGAATGTCTTTGATTCTTGACATAATAGTCTCCTTGTTAGGTAAGCCATCAAACAAAACCTCTGAGCAAGAGAGGAAAGCATCCTTAATGTACTCTCCGTCAGTGAACGGCTTTCAGCGCTTTGCAATGCAATTAGCCATTTGGTAGCTTGCTTCAGTAGCATTATTTTTACGTCTAGCAAAGACATGAAGAGTGCTGGTTTGCTTCTCATAGTTGGATACAGCACGTTTGATGGACTCCGTCTTATCCCCCTGATCTTTAAAGGATTTCTCGTGTTTTGTTTCAAAATGACGCTTAACGCTGGAAGTACGGCACACGACATTTTCTAAACATAAAGTGCATACTGCACGATCCTTTTGAAAAACAAAACCATATTCATCTCTCCATGAGGGCTGAAATGACCGAACGTCAATTTTTGCCTTCTTTTGCATCGCCATTTGTGTACCTCGAAGTTCAGCACCACGGTGAGCGCAAACTGCACACTCGCTGACACTAGGGGTGGGCGGAATGGCCAAAAATCTATTTCACGGAATGAGTCATTTTATTTCACGGAACGGAATATTTCACGGTATACATGTTTTTCAGTTTATATTGTTTTTTGATAATAAAAATGTACAGAAATACACCACTCACTATAGCTTTTGACTAAATGCTCACCACAGTTTTAAAATATGAGCAATTTAAAGTTAATAATGTTAAAGTGAAAATGTCCAGAAGATAACAACAGATAAGTCTTGATTAGACAGAATCTTGTTTTTAATTGAGTTATTAATTTTATAGACTATTGAAGCTATAGAATGGCTTCATTGTATTTTGTATTTATGCATACATTACATTAAACACATGCAATATGTAAATTGAACAGGTATAAATATATGCAAAAACCTACAGACAGGATAAATACCTGTATATGAGAGACGAAGCTCTAGATATTATAAATGTGACAGGTGCTATGATGTGATGATCATAAAGTTTGTTTTAAGGTCTTGACGCCCTTTACTTTCTATTAGACTTTAACATTTGCATCTCTTTCTCGTCTTTCCGATCAAATATGTTTGTATAAGCAAATGGCGCCACAGCAGCGCACGTGTCACTGATATAAACGCGAGTTTTGTCTTAGCTTGCTTAAAGTTCAGAAAACTGTACAACTATTAGCATTATTTGCGAGAAGAACTCTTTATTTGGCGTCGCAGGCGCAGCTCCTTGCGCTTGCCTAGAGAGACCTCTGCACGCGAGAGACCGGCCGGCTGCTGCATGAGGAGAGAGAGAGAGCGCGCGCGCGAGAGAGAGCGTGAGAGCCAGCAAGACAAGAGTCTCGCTGCGTGACCCGCGGTGGATTCACTGGCACTTGTTATTAAAAAATACACAAATAACTCGTTCATTTTTTATAAGTGAACTATTTAACATGTTTCTCGTCACAGTAAGTCTAACATGCTGGAGGGCAGAGTTAGCCACGCCCACTTATTTGCATTCCGCGGAATAGACGGAATAGAAAAATCTGTTACCTCTGACATTTTATTCCGCGGTAACGGAATATACCGTCATACCGCCCAGCCCTAGCTGACACGTGACCTCAAAGCGCCGTGACATAATACAGCATATTAAAGTAAACTTGATTATGATTACGTATTAAAGACACGTTGTCATGCGAATACAACAAAACCTTCAACATTTCTTTATTTTAACAAATAATAAAAATTTTGTATAAAATACAGCATGTGTGTGGCGTGCCGTTAATTTTCTCTCAGCGTGCCAACAGTGGCACGCGTGCCTTAGGTTGCCGACCCCTGTTGTAGAGTCTGGGCTGTCTACAGAGATCGCGTTTTTTTTACAGTTTAATCAGCGGACAGGCAGCAAGCAGATAGTGAGGAGATGCTTGCTGTATGGTCTAAAACGCGTGAATTCGCTTAGAGCACCTTTAAACTGAAGATAATCACGTAGAATTATGCACACTATGGGTGCGCGCCCGAGTGGGAATAGTTTGAGTCAGAAACAGAGATGGCAGGCCAGAGGTTGACATTTTTGCGATGAAAAATGCAATTTCTGAATGCCAAACTTCTCAGTCTTAAAAACACCTGCAATGCCTGAAAGAGATCAAGTCTCAGCCAAGTAAGAAAAAGTAACACAAAAGTAACTTAAAAGTAACGTAACTTTCCATGTTAAGTAACTAAGTTATGTGATTAGTTACTTTTTTGGGGAGTAACTTAATATTGTAATGTATTACTTTTAAAAGTAACTATCCCCAACACTGTTTATAACATTTTTTTCTAATACAACATTATCCCCAAAACAATATACGCGTACACATCACTGTTTTATTTTTTATAATGTTTAATGTCTGGTTGCGAATCAACTTCATAGGTGCATATCTGTAAAATGAAATATGACCCTCAGTCGCAGTCATTGAGAAAAATCTCACGTATGGTTGTCATGAAAGCACCTCAAAAAACAACATCCCTCTGGGTTTTCGGTTCAAAGGCGTGCATGATTGGAAAAATAAAGATTTTTGGTATACATTTATTGTTATTTGATTCTTTTTTAATGCCCTTTTTAGTCCGTCCGCCCCTGCCCCTGAGGAGGTCTGTGCATGCCACTGCTCTAGGGTGCATATTTAGTTGTTGCTACTGTACACTAATGAGAAACTGTGTATTGTATGCTATTTTTGTTATGTTCCTGTATTTTTTGTAGCTAGTAGAATGCTGGCATAAACCAACAATAGAAACACTCCCACTGTGAATAAAGGACCGTCTCTGTGACCGTCACCCTTTCTGGATACGCATACTCCCTGGGGTTCACGACTACGCTCCGTTCTGCAAAATCAGACAACGCTTGCAAAAAAAATATTTTAATCACCACTTTCTAATCATACAGCACCAACACTACGAACAACAGCCCCTGTCCTTGCGGCTGCAAAAGGACATGTAAGACACGTCCACCCTCATGTTAGTAAATTATCCCACAAAGCCCACACTGTGTCTGCAGTGGATGAGACAAAGACAATTCTGCATCTCTCATCCCCCACGAGACACTTGCATTCATCAAGCTGACCTGGTTGCCACGGAGCCGCTGCTCTCGGTATCCTCGCCATACCTCTCCTGGTCTCATCTGTTCATCACACCTTTTCTTATTTATTTGATCCCTTTCTCTCTCGCTTCAGTCGGCTCGAATTATTACTAATGATAATAGCGTAGTGAGGCCAGACACTTCATTGTTCTCAATTCTCTCCTTTCGCACCCTTGTACGTTTATCTTTTTCTCTGTGTCTGTTTATGGCTTTTTAGTCTCATTGTCTGTCTGCGCTAATGGAGATAAGGAGAGCGATTGTCCCGGTTTCGAGCGCGGAGGGGAGAGACGGGCAGATCAGCGTAGCACTAATTGTTTTCCACCCTCTCCTGTCGAGCGCGTCAGGTATGCATTCATCATTAAGGTGTATCAGGCGGGGGGAAGGGAGATGACTTTGTCAAATGAGCTTCCCGTCGCTTCATCCGTCAGACTGCAGGGGCCGAACACCCACATACCCGAAACAATCATCAAGCTCAAAGCTCATCTCATCTCATTCCAGGACCTCCACCCACAAACACCAATCACGGCCCGACTGGGTGGGCCATCACCTTGGCAACTGACTGTCTAGCTTGTCTATCTCATCAGCTGTTTTGCTTTTGAGTGTTCGTTCATGTCATGCTTTGACATGAACGCAGAGCAGATTTACATGGTTTGAATTAAGATTTTACTAGGTCAACCTGAATCAGTTTGACTGGTGAACATATGCTTTTACTGCGGGGCTGAAAGTGTAACATTATTTATATTCTTTGTGAGCCATATGTGAGCCTTTCTTATTATTATTTTAAGATCCACTCCACTTTTTTGGAAAATACGCTACTTTTACAGCTCCCCTAGAGTTAAACATTTGAGTTTTACCATTTTGGAATCCATTCAGCTGATCTCCGGGTCTGGCAGTACTACTTTTAGCATAGCTTAGCACAATCCATTGAATCTGATTAGACCATTAGCATTGCGCTAAAAATGATTAAAGAGTTTCAATATTTTTCCTATTTGAAACTTAACTCTTCTGTAGTTACATCGTGTACAAAGACCAACGCAAAATTAAATGTTGCGATTTTCTAGGACGATATGGCTAGGAACTATACTCTCAAACTGGCGTAATAATCAAGGACTTTGCTGCCGTAACATGGCTGCAGGAAGTGCAATGATATCACACAGTGCCCGAAAATAGTCCCCTTGGTAACTTTTATTAGCTGGTAACTATTTTCGGGCGCTGCGTAATATCATTGCGCCTCCTGCAGCCATGTTATGGCAGCAAAGTCCTCGAATATTATGCCAGAATGAGAGTATAGTTCCTAGTAGGGGTTTCACGTTCTCCAAATCCTCGATTCGATTACATTTTCGATTCTAAGGTCACGATTCGATTCAATTCTCGATTTTTACTTTTTTTTGAAAGACAAAAAATGCTATGCCATTAATATTTATTATTATTATAGTTACACATTAACATACACATTGCGTGCTTTTCCTCGCATGGGTGTTTTTGGGCTTCACTTTACGCGAGAGAACTTGTAGAGGATTCCTTCTTGCACGCAGATGGACTTAATGCGCACGTCTTGGACAAGCATCTGAAATAAATCCAGCACGTCAAGCAGCTGCGCTTCTCTCTGTCTCACATGCACGGCACGCGCTTTCGCATCTATCCGAAGTCTAAACATAAACTAAAATAGTAGTAAACCTTACCTATTGTGGCAAACTATCCCTTTTGTTTGAAATATAACCCGCTGCATCTTGGCGCCTCATTCTCACGCACGTGCAGAGAGCTGCGCTCTGTCCGAAGGCAGATCAGTAGGTAGTAATCCTGTTTATGATATGCATTTCAAGTATTAATACATCCCTCGTGTTTAAAATATAAATATCTGAGAGGTTTTTCCCCGCTTGGTAAGCCGACCGGACGTGACATGGGGGCGTGCCAGCATCGACGATCCCATTTTTTTATTCGAAGTTCGAGGATGGGACTTAATTTCGATCGATTTCGATTTAAAATCGAAATCGTGACACCCTTAGTTTCTAGCCATATCGGCCTAGAAAATCACAACTTTTAATTTTCTATCAGTCTTAGTACACGATGCAACTACAGAAGAGTCAAGTTTAAAATAGGAAAAAAACTCTACTTTTTGTGCGCAATGCTAATGGTCTAATTAGATCCAATGGATTGTGCTAAGCTATGCTAAAAGTGGTACCGCCAGACCCAGAAATTGGCAGAATGGATTCCAAAATGGTAAAAATCAAATGTTTAACTCTGGGACAGCTGGAAAATGAGACAATTAAAAAAAAAGAGGAGTTTCCCTTTAAAACTTGGTCAATATTACATTTATCAAGATAATTTTTTCACCAAATGTTCTTTACATTATGTAGGATGACTTTATTTAGAAAATAGCAAATGACTGTGGATCTGGATCACATGCATCGAAAGCTATGGCCATTTAACCCAATCACATTTAGAAAAAAATGCATTTTGTCCATCTAATCTTGTGAGCTGAAGTCTATGTTTGTCACTGATTAAATTTCACACGCCTCTAAATTAATTAGCGTAGCCTCTTATGGAGCGAACATCTTAGAAATTATATTACATATGATGAAGTATGGTGGTATCCCTGGGGACCCTTGTCAGTAGACCCTTCTCTTTGAGAGTAGAAAAGTACACCATACAGAAGATGTATGTTCACATTTAATTAACTCCTATGCTTTATCTGAATGGAATGGCCAAGCCTGGAGTGCTGGTGAAACTGGAAAATTAATTAGAGGGAAACGATTTTTCTCTTAATATACCACTTACATTACTATGCGATTTAACAAAACAGTTTTTGCTTCACTCCTTATTTACTTTCATCCATTCTCTGTTCTTCTTCTCCACATAAGCCCAGTCCTTGCTCTGCCCTTGCCTTAATTGTGATGAGGTAGATTTATGTCCTGCTCTTAGCGACATAGCGATCATGTCGTAAATTACTGTGGTAGCCCCTTAGCATCAATTCAACTCAATGAACACACAGAACCCATTTACTTTTCACCACATTGCGATCCCTGTATTTATTTGTTCTCTTATTAGCATCGCATGCACTTCCTCCTCGCACCAATCTAACTAAACTTTCGCCCAACTACACTCATTCCAACTGGGTCTTTACATTACAACATGGCTTTGTCAATGTAAAGAGCATACAAGACGACGACTGGTCAAAAAACGACCTGTTATTGGTGCTGGGTTGCATCAGAAATGAAGTGGTAAAGCTAAGGAAACCATTAAAGCGAGGTCTTCTTTGTCTCTGGTAATGCTAACAGCATACAGTGAAGGTTTGCCTGTCTGGTTGAGGACAACAGTCCGTTCGTGACTGGATGACACATTTTCTAATAAGACGATCATAAAGGGCTAGGCTAGCTCATCACCACGTTTTAATAACGTGCCGCTAATGCCGACACATATGGGCCCGTGGCTCCATTTGCCAGCTGTAACAGATAATTATGTCCAAACAAATGCTCCCCCATGGTGAGAGGATACTATCCATTTGCAGCGTTCATTAAAATTCCTCCAACTGTGCCGAAAATATACCGGCAGCTCTCGAAAAGCGGACGTACCTGAAATGTTGCGGATCAGCTGGTTTTCAAAAGCAGTTGGAGTGGCAAACAATTGGCTAAGGAGAAAAAAATGTTTCTGTGCATTTTCCTGGGCCAAATGAATCGAGGTTATGTATACTGTAGTTACTGTTTAAATTGGTTTGCTAGAGACACCAAGCTGACCTCCAGATGGATTTTTGCAAACCTTGGGGAAAAGATTTGGTTTGTAGGTGTGTATATGTGACATGGAGTCATGAATTGACAAATGATGACATAACCTAATTGAAAAAAATGATGTAAGGTGGACAAAACTGTTTTTGGACCCAAGCTGGGTCCTCTACATGGAGCGTGAAATATTTGTTTTGGGTTTTTGGACTGCAAATGAGTTTACCTGTTGATGAACTGCTTACCGTTTTCCTTTTTGCTTCCAGTCTAATGAGAATAAAAATAAACTTACACTGGAAGAAATAATTGATTTACTATTTATTTGTTTATAAGGTGTAGCGATTCAGCGGGAGGAGGGGAATAAAGTTATTTGAAACACTATAAACCTCCGACTGTAATACTACGGGGATTCCCAAGGGAATCTTAGATTTTAGCTCAAAAGGGAATATTATGTATAACTAACTGTAATTAATTATACCAGTTTATCAGGTTTTACCTGGCGTAGCAGAATTAATAAATAACAATTAATTAATATGTTCGTCCACCGAAGACATATATCCATAATCGTATATTAAAGTCTAAGAAATGTTAATTTCATGGCCTTTAAAATTAACCTTCTTACTTCTATAAAGTATTTTTAAGCATGTAGCTTTAAGATCTTAACGGCAGATTAAGTGACATTTATTTCATGAGCATTGAACACAGAAACAATTCAATTGTGAAATGCAAAACCGGTTTATTAAACTACGTTACATTACAAAAACACACAAGACTAACTATACATACAAACATCAAACAAGAAACATATATGAAAGAGAAAGAATGAAAAATTAAGAGAGAGAGAGTAAAAGAAGGGCAATATCACTATAGACTTAACTTCTGCACAAATCATGAGAACTCTAAGAATCACCTTAATTAAAAGGGGCAATAACTTTTTACAGCGAATGAACAAGCGATACTTGCGTTTGGCTTTTGTGAGGCACGTGTGTACGTCCAGCTGTATGGGCGCGTATGCGAGGAAGAGAGTTCCTGAGTTTGTGGTCACGTGACGGAGTCCTTGGAGGTGTCCGTAGGAGTTGTTCCTTTTTGGGTTAATCCGTCGGTCTGGTTAATCTGTGGCGATTAATTTATCCAATTTGTTAAAGTTTTCCAAGTGTCAGGGTGCCCGAAAATAGAAGGATAGGGGTCCCACAGCAGGAAGCTGAGCTGGGAGCTCAGCTCCACGCCGTGAACGGCGTGTCGTCGAGAACTGTAGGCCAACTGTGTGCTGATGAGCGTTGATGAATTGGGGTGCAGGCCTCTTAACCTGAGTTTAGACCAACCCCTTGAAGTTCAGATGACCAATCCAAAAGGGTGTTGATAGAGTAGGAAAACTTTGTCTTTGTTTTACCAGACTCATTTGCATAGATGGACTATGCTAAAGTTTTTGTTAAATAATAATTTTGATTAATATTTAACAAGTTTGATATCAGTCATGGTCAGATGATGCACATCATTGATCAGGAAAGGAAAAGGGGATTATTAAAAGTGTAAACAAGGTATGGTTTGAAACACACATCAAATAGTAATCTCATGAATGTGAATTATGAGACATGCTAAAATGAACAAAGCATCCCTATAGTGTTACAAGAAAGTGGTTCATTACAGATACAAACATGCAATACAAGGATATATAATATATACAATTTAAACCAATTTATTTTGGTCTTAGCTGTGATCTTAGACAGACACATTTTTGTGTCATGGCTGCTTCGTCTCTGCTCACGGTTTGAAGTTTGCTTTGAGGTGTTAATTTGCTTAGATTGGCAAACTAAAACAGCCAGAGACAGTCAATAGGTCTGGAAATGTGTGTTATCAGGAGATTAGGATCTTCTGATGAAAGTGTCCGAGCAGACCTGGTGACAAAACTCAATCTAGGGTCACAGCATGAAACCGTTAACGACCCAGACTGAAAGGACCTCTAGTTTACGTCCAGCCAGATGTTACATATTCCCCCCTTCACGCCCATTAAAGTCCAGGTAGACTTTGGCGGGCGATGATCAGGCAGGTCATGAAGTCTGGATGGCAGGTGTTTCTTAATTGTCTGCAGCGTTCTGTCAAACAGGCAAAGGGTGATTTGAATGAGATTGGGCTCTGGCTCTGCCTGGGTGTGCTGCCTTCCACGGTTCCATTTGAAAGTCCAACAGGAGGACAGTTGTGCACCTGTTCGCTGAATTCTTGCATCCCGTTGACTCTTCATTATGGGATGAAGGTTAGGCTGAGAGTAAGGATGTATCCTATTCCTGCGGAGAGGCACAGTACCGTGTCAGTGGCAGTCCAAGATCAGACAACACAAAGGCTGTCTGTAGTGGGCCTCTGAGCGAGTCTCTGGAGGACAGTGTTGAAGTCTGTGACATCAATTAGTTTGGGTCCTCCCTTACGCAATCCTCATTTCCAGTTCAGGGTTTACGATGAAGTGGTGGTCCCTGAAGAAAGTTGAGATTGCCAGTTTGATGTGGTACTACTCACTGGGAAGGTGATCAAGTGCCAGGTCATCAATGTGGAGAATCACATCCTTTGGTTGTGCAGACTGATGTGGGTGGTTTGTAGGTTAACGTGTTTGTGTAGGCTGGGGTGTTGAACAGCCATCAGTCACCTACGAGTGTTAGTGGCATCGGCTAGTGGTTTAACCGAAGCGGAACACTGGGAGTCGATCTTCATGGGCTGCAGCCCATAGATGTCATCAGTGTTGTCCTTAAAAATAAAAAGGAATGCTTGGGCAGAGATGGTGAATGTCTTTAGTGCGGCTGCACCTGCGCAGGTTTGATGCAAGATGCAGCTGCTTGTTTGGTGGTGAGGCAGTAAGGTGGCGGTTTGGTCTAGTTGGAACTAGTCCCCACCTTTTCTGTTATGCCTCAATGTTTAGTGTGTTGGTTGTGTTATGATGGACCCATCTGAAGATTGTTTCTTTCTCCTCCCTGTCCATCCTGGTCTGGTATGCAACAGCAGAGATTTTGTCCACAATCTGATGGGGTCCTGTCCAGCGTGGCAGAACTTCCTTCGACAGTCACTGGTGAGTTGTGTGAAGTGGCTGTGCGAAGCTGTTGTACCAAACATCGTCATCCACGTCCAGTTCCTCTCATGATGACTTCCAGTCGTAGTATGCCTTCTAGCCCTCAGCCATCTTCTGTAGCTGTTCCTGGGCGGAAGCGAAGGGTTCCAGATGCCTGTGAAGTTCATTGGGATTCTGGTGAGTGGTGTTGGCTGTGATGAGATTGGAATCTCAAGGTTGGTACAACAGGTGTACTGGCAGTGTCATCTGCCGTCCCGTCAATGGTTTGAAGGGAGACATACCAGTAAATTAATTTGGGGTCGATCTGATAGCCATAACACTAAAGGGGAGTTTCCGATCCCAGTCCATCTGATTTGCTGAGACACATTTCTTTGACATGCTAGCCACAGTCTGCTTGGTTCTTTCACTTGGTCCGATGAGGAGGGATGATGCTGATGTGGAGTTGGGCGTGCGCGCCTAGGGGTTTCCACACATCTTTAATAATTTCAGCGGTGAAATGGGTACCTCTATCTGAGTTGACTCTCAGTGGCAGTTCGAACCTGGCGAAGATGTGGATCATGTGTAGAGGTGCTGTGTTTTGAGCAGTGTCGTTGGGTGCTGGGAGGCTCGACCCACTGTGTGAATTGGCAAATGACCATGAGAAAATGTTTGTTGCCCCTCGTCGACCTGGGTAGCAGTTTACCCAGCCTTAAAGTCTTAAAGTCTGACCAAAATTAGCACCTGTTCTTTGCAGTGGTGCTCTGTGGTTTGGGTTAGCCGATTGTAGTTAGCAGCAAACCAGGCATCCTTTGATGCATTCTGCTAAGTCCTGCTGCATCCAGGGCCAGTATGCCACCTGTTTCAGTGGTTTGTACGTGGCTCTTGCGACTTGGTGTCTGGCACATGCTGTGTCATGCGCATACATCTGTAGGACCCCCCTATGTCAATGAAGAACCACATGCTTTGGTGTAGTGCGGTCGTCAGGGACATATAAGAGGATGTGATGTTGTATATGCAGCAGGTGTTACATGTCGTTAAGACATTTAAGGGCTGGTGTAGCAATGAGGTCAGAGTTCATGATAGGGCAGGTGGAGGGGTCTGAGAGGTGGTTGACATAGCTTGTATGGTGGTGTCGGAGGCATGTAATGCAGCTATGTCACTGTTTGAGATATGTGGAGCCAGTGTAAGTGGCTATGTGATGGGCACTGTGGTGGTGGGCGTGTGTTGGCCGCAGGTCAGTGCAATCACAGTTGGGCGGGTGGGTGGGTTGTTTGTAATGTGCACAACAGTGAACTTGAACTTTTGGTCTGAGACGATGTTTCGCGACTGGCTGCTGGGTAATCCATAACTTTGTGACTTGGCAATGTACTTCAGGTGATTTTCTGAGTGAAAATGTAGAAGTTCTCTCACCTGAGACCAAATTTTTACTTCTTAAAGTCTGTTAAAAGCTCAAAACTATCTAACAAGTCTTTGCCAATGAAAAGAGGATATGTGTCCACTGGTGAGATTTACACAGGGTGTAGAAGTCTCATAGGACCGATGGTCAGGTGGATGGAAAGCACCTGTTGCAGTTTGGCTGTGAGACTGCATATTCAGCATACACCTTTGTGGGTTGAGGGTCAGATTTTGTGCTTCATCTTTGTTCTGGAGTCTTGTGAAAAGCTGGAATGACATCAGCATTAGATCAGCTCCAGTGTTGGCGAGGGTTTCCAATCTGACCTTGTGTTTTTCGTGGTGGTTGCTAAATAGAGTCTTTTAGCTACTCCTCTCTAATTCAGGTTTCCCAGGGCCTTAGTACCAGGTTTTGTGTGGTAACTGGAAGGCAGTTAAGGCTGGTCTTCAGTGATTCTGTAGGGAGACAGATGTCTAACACAGCACTTTTCTGGTACCTGCTGAATCTGACTGGTTGATGTTTGAAATACAGTTTGTGTGCCAAAGTCTCTGATTTTTGCGATGACTGGATCGATGGTAACGTGATGAGTGGCAGAGATTTAAGTGTTGCTTGCAGGAGGGTTTTCTGGAAAGTTCTTGCTGTATTCCAGTGCTGCTGCTAGTGATAAATAGTTCGGTTCATCCTCGCGGTTCTCCTTGTGAGGCCTCCTTTTGGATTTGACTTCTTCACTATTTTCAAAATCTCTGCTGACTCAGATGTGTATGTGTCGCTTTGCTTTTGTGACAGTTCAGACTTAGCTTTGTTCACTGTGTGTCGAACCTGGTCCATCTGTTGACTGTTTGGACTTCTCATTCTGACAGGTGCAGGATGGTTTCCATGGACGCTGTCCTCTGGCTGTCTGATGATCTTGGCTGTGAAGTCCTTCGATCCTCTTGGCTCTCTGCTGAAATGTCCTTTACTGTGGCGCTGTTGTTCGCCCTCCAGTGGCCGTTTTGGGTAATTTTCAGAGAAAGAAAGGATGACAGTCTTTTCAGAGGTGGCTTTTGTTTACCGTAGGCTTTATGGACGAAGTCCTGCAGCTGTCTGGTTGTTGTCAGGTGAGGGTAGGCCATAAATCCTAAGTGTTGCATTACGGTAAAATAAAGCTTTGCAGGGGGAGGATCTTGATGTTTCCTCCATTCTTGGCTCGTTTTGTGAGCTGGAGTAGACTGAAAGTCAGTTGTAGTAGTAGGCCTGTGGAGTTTCATTTCTGCTTTGTTTTAAGTCCATTGCAGCGATTAGTCCTCATCGTGATTCTGGATCTGAAAACTCTTCTATCAAGGCCATTTGCAGCTCCTTATAATCCAACTTGACACTTTCTGACTGCCGGTCCAGGAAGCTCCTCACCTAATGGCTGGAAGTAATCCATAGCAGATACAGCTGGTCTCTCATGGTTACATTCGGCAGCGTGTGCACATAAAAGTCAATGTTCTGCAGGTAAGCGTGGATGTCATGGACACCTGCAGTGTTTGGACTAAATGTTGGACTGTTTCTAGCCAGCTTGTCAAGGTCTTTGGGCCATGCCGTGTGTCTGTAGACATTGTTGGGAAAGGTGTTGGCCCCACCCCCCTTGTGTTCTTGTGAGAGGGTTGTGGATGCTGGCTGGCAAAGTTCTTAACAGTGGGCTCTCACCCCCCTCTTTTTCAGCAGGAAACTTTGGTGGGGGAGTGCAGAGACACTGATTGGATGAGAGGAGAATGATGCTTTCTCTCTCAATGGTTCAGCTTGCATTCTGAAACCATATAACAGTTCTTTTTGGACGGAATCACGTTCGTCCTTAGGTTGGTGATGTTGCTGAACAAGAACTTGAATTTCAGCTTGAGCAGCTTGCAGGTGGTTTTCGTAGGCCTTGGACTTGGCATCACGTTCTTTCTGTTCTGCCTTGGCTCTTACTAGAAGACTTTTGGCCTGCAGGAGCTTTCCCAGCTCCTCTTTGGCGGTCTTTTCCTGCTGCTCTCTGTGCTCGGTGTCTGTGTGGAGTTGTGAGATGGCCTTGTGAAGTTGTCTCGCCTCATTCTTTATCCTCTTGTGTTCCTCCTCGATCAGCTGCTGCTGATCCTTGTATTCCTGTGTCAGCCGATCTAGACGAGTCTGCGCGTCCTCCTGATTCCTCCAGGCTTCCTTTGCTTGGAGCTTTAGCGTTGCTGCATCCTGTTCCAGGTGGGTGACGTTCCTTTCGTCCCGCTTTAGCTGGATGATGAGGTTGTGAGCGATGGCACCTGTGATCCTTGCCATCTCCTTGTGGCTGTAGCTCTGTGTTGAATCACGGGCTATGATCTCGTCCAGGTTGCCATCCCGTTGCTCTCGGTCTCGGCGCTGCAGATCGTTGGCGACATTGGGCAGGAGGTCAGATGTCGGATCGTTGAGCCATGCCTCCAGCTGGTCACAGTGGTTGGCAGGGCTGGGTGATCTGGACACGTTGGCGCACTGGTGGGTGACAAAACACAAAGAGCCAATACAAGTCCGCAGAATTTTAACGAGCTAGAATGAATAAAAAAAAATATGGGCTATGTGGGTCTAACTGACGTGATCAGCTAGTGGCACAAATAAAACTATTATCGGGGCCTTGCTTCGGCGGCACAGATAATAAGTGTGGGTAAAAAGGGAAAAAAAAATTTAGTGAATGGACGATGTGTTTTAACCTATTGGTCGCTTCAGACATTTGGTTAATCGTTCGCGTTACTAATACTTTTTCTCATGGTTTGTGCAGATATGGTTTTTCAGCCCAAAATAAAATAAGATCAAAATAATTAAAGTTAATTAATTATAATGATAATATAAAATTAAATAAAAAGCAAATAAAAGGTGAGAAAGATAAATTACTGAAAATAAAACAAATAAAATAAAATGGATAAAAAAAAATAAAAGAGATTAAAAATAAATAAATAAATAAACTGAAAATAAAATAAGACAGCCAAACAGACAAAGTCAAAAGGCTGAGAAATGAAAAGGATAAGAGATGAAAATAGTTATGAGAAGGAAGTCCCTGTTTTAGCTTAGCAGGTTCTCTACCCTAGATTTAATGACAGGGCCTTACAGGGAGAGGGCACTATGAAGTCATGCGAGCTAGGGGAGTGGCTTAGCTAGAGTGGCTGGGCTAGGCCCAACTTGCGAGGGACAGGGGGCTTATTCTATTGCACCAGTTAAAACATAAATGAATTCACTGAGAATGGGACTTATGGGGCTGAATTCTATTCACAGTAAAGAATTGATTCAATTAAAATTTAAAATAAATCAAACTGCATTAAATTTAAATTTAAACTTAATTAAAATACAATCTCTACAATAGAAAAGAGAACAGGAAAGTAAGGAGCGGGAGAGAACAGCAAAAATGAAATAAAATAAATCAAAATAAAATAAAAATTAAATAAAGAAATAATAACTTAATAAAGGCATAGCAATATTAATTATTATTTATAATTTAAGACCATAACATTCAATATGTAGGAAATAAAACTACAAAGTAGTAGAATAACCTAGTTATCAAAGTAAGGTCAAAAATCCCAGTTTGACTCCTGTCATACACTCCCAAAAGAGTTTATGAGAGGACCAAACGAGCTTTCCCCACCAGATGGCGATATTTCGCCCAACAAACAAAGAAAGCGGAAGTCAGGCGTAAAGTGAGAGAGAAGGAGAAGTGTTAGACACTCAAGACTGACATCTAGTGTTAGAACTAGGTAGTACGCTTTAAACTGACAAAGATTCGCTTCCATACAATAATTACATCGGCGACCGCAGCGTTGCTAAGACGACGGATGTAATTTGAGCTGTGTTCGTCCGGTGCCAGTTTTGGCTTACGTTACCGGGACACACAATAAATAAAAGTCTAACGGGCTTTCTTCTCCGTTGACATAAGTTACTTGATCAAGGTTTATCTCCTTTAAAATTGAAAAGTCTTACAATTTTAAAAATCCACGTACGTGAATAAAATGGAAAAATACAATAGACAGCTTCTCTAATTGTAAATCATTTCCTGGAGATTTAACAAAAAGGCCTTATCAGATGGGAGTACTCACTCGACCACCGCTTCGCTCTAAATAAAGGAATTCTACTCTTTATTAGGCGGAATCAGACAGTAATGCAGCGTATCAAAATGTTTTTAATACGGTTACCTTAAAGACTGCAGTTAGCTATACATAACAGGGGCGCGAGTCTGTTACGTCCTGAAAATGATACAGGAAAATACATTTTCATTCATACAAATAAAGAACGAAATCAGTTATATCTGATAGTTCTTTTTCATTCACACAATGCAAAAACACATTTGATCTGTAACTGGTTTGCTCAGAAAATAATGTTTAAATCTGCCCGCGCATTCTCCACCATTAATATGTAGCGATTCAGCGGGAGGAGGGGAATAAAGTTATTTGAAACACTATAAACCTCCGACTGTAATACTACGGGGATTCCCAAGGGAATCTTAGATTTTAGCTCAAAAGGGAATATTATGTATAACTAACTGTAATTAATTATACCAGTTTATCAGGTTTTACCTGGCGTAGCAGAATTAATAAATAACAATTAATTAATATGTTCGTCCACCGAAGACATATATCCATAATCGTATATTAAAGTCTAAGAAATGTTAATTTCATGGCCTTTAAAATTAACCTTCTTACTTCTATAAAGTATTTTTAAGCATGTAGCTTTAAGATCTTAACGGCAGATTAAGTGACATTTATTTCATGAGCATTGAACACAGAAACAATTCAATTGTGAAATGCAAAACCGGTTTATTAAACTACGTTACATTACAAAAACACACAAGACTAACTATACATACAAACATCAAACAAGAAACATATATGAAAGAGAAAGAATGAAAAATTAAGAGAGAGAGAGTAAAAGAAGGGCAATATCACTATAGACTTAACTTCTGCACAAATCATGAGAACTCTAAGAATCACCTTAATTAAAAGGGGCAATAACTTTTTACAGCGAATGAACAAGCGATACTTGCGTTTGGCTTTTGTGAGGCACGTGTGTACGTCCAGCTGTATGGGCGCGTATGCGAGGAAGAGAGTTCCTGAGTTTGTGGTCACGTGACGGAGTCCTTGGAGGTGTCCGTAGGAGTTGTTCCTTTTTGGGTTAATCCGTCGGTCTGGTTAATCTGTGGCGATTAATTTATCCAATTTGTTAAAGTTTTCCAAGTGTCAGGGTGCCCGAAAATAGAAGGATAGGGGTCCCACAGCAGGAAGCTGAGCTGGGAGCTCAGCTCCACGCCGTGAACGGCGTGTCGTCGAGAACTGTAGGCCAACTGTGTGCTGATGAGCGTTGATGAATTGGGGTGCAGGCCTCTTAACCTGAGTTTAGACCAACCCCTTGAAGTTCAGATGACCAATCCAAAAGGGTGTTGATAGAGTAGGAAAACTTTGTCTTTGTTTTACCAGACTCATTTGCATAGATGGACTATGCTAAAGTTTTTGTTAAATAATAATTTTGATTAATATTTAACAAGTTTGATATCAGTCATGGTCAGATGATGCACATCATTGATCAGGAAAGGAAAAGGGGATTATTAAAAGTGTAAACAAGGTATGGTTTGAAACACACATCAAATAGTAATCTCATGAATGTGAATTATGAGACATGCTAAAATGAACAAAGCATCCCTATAGTGTTACAAGAAAGTGGTTCATTACAGATACAAACATGCAATACAAGGATATATAATATATACAATTTAAACCAATTTATTTTGGTCTTAGCTGTGATCTTAGACAGACACATTTTTGTGTCATGGCTGCTTCGTCTCTGCTCACGGTTTGAAGTTTGCTTTGAGGTGTTAATTTGCTTAGATTGGCAAACTAAAACAGCCAGAGACAGTCAATAGGTCTGGAAATGTGTGTTATCAGGAGATTAGGATCTTCTGATGAAAGTGTCCGAGCAGACCTGGTGACAAAACTCAATCTAGGGTCACAGCATGAAACCGTTAACGACCCAGACTGAAAGGACCTCTAGTTTACGTCCAGCCAGATGTTACAAAGGTAACCGGTTGCCTTTTAAATGGAGCCACATACAGGACAATGAAATTATAAATAAAATGAATTTTAAAAGCAAAATGTAATAATGTAAATTTTATCTGTGACCAAATTAATTATAAAAAGCAAAAAAAAACATGCAGTCAGCCAGGTAAGAGACTTAAAAAATGAGAAACTGAGAAAATAGAAGCCTTTTTCCTCCACCCAGCTACAGCTCAATATCAAACACAGCCTACAGTACATGCATCTCTTTATTGAGCTCCTGCCATACAGATCCAGGCAGCAGGGTGTGATTCTGTCCTTTACAGTAAATTAAAATCTTAGAGATGGGAGGAGCATGCACAGTGTTGAGAAATGAGTTAACCTGTAATGAGAGGTGTAACAAGCTAAGGGACAGGGCTGGAATTTAACCCAGGACACAATCCTGCATCACGTGACATACAGTCCAGTTTTATCCTGTAGTTTTTTTACATATCTTACCTTGCATAGTATGCTGACACCACAGATGATCTGGTATACTGGTCACCTACAGTACTATTTAAGACATTTGTTTATTTGTTTTGTTTAATCCGTAGCATTTGGCATGATTTAGGATTAGAAAAATCCATTGGAATAAGAGATAAGGATAGAAAATATGTATTCATATAAGACAAAAAAAAATTTCTCATCCTCACATAAGTTACTCTTCTACTAATTCTAGTATTCCCCTTAAATTGTTTTTGAAAAGATGGTTTAAAGCGATACTCCAACCAAATATGAAAATTCCCCCATGATTTTTATTAAAGCAACACTATGTAGTTTTTTTACCTTCAAATAATCTCTCTAAAATTATTTCAGTGATAGAACAACTCTTAACTGGACAAATTGTACTGTTGCTGCAACCTGAGCAGCCTCCTAGCTGCTACAAGCACACTCTGAAAGTGGCGGTGGAGGGTAGAGCACACAGCCCCGCCCCGCCCCTCCCCCTGCCTGCAGAAGAGTGTCTGATACCAGGCACTGTTGCGTTTTCAACCACATGGGGGAGCTGTAAGTCATTTTTACATGGAAACTACATAGTGTTGCTTTAAAATCAATTTTACTGTTTTTATTAAAATCACATTTTTTATTGTTATTTTAAATTCTCATGTGTCTTTGTGTTTATTTTTTATTTTATTACTTGTATTTTTAAATTATTTATATTGTTTTCTCATATGTAAAGCACTTTGAATGACCTATTTATGAAATGTGCTATACAATTAAACTTGCCTTGCCTTGAAAACAGGGCTTAGGGAACAACTTCTGACTTTGAAGCCCAAAAAGTGCATTCATCCTTCCACAGAAGTATCCTTCACAAGGCTTAAAGGGGTTAATAAAGGTCTTTTAATAAATGCGATTTTGTAGAAAAAGGATCCATATTATAAACTTTATAAACTATAATATCTAGCTTTCAGTAACACCAGCATCTTGGACTCACACGATTCACTATAGTCACCGTGCAACAGATCTACGGCAATCAACACTCACCACGCTTAAGTCCAAGACGGCGTCGTTACAGGAATCTAGTTATTACAATTTATAAAGTTAGAATTGTGGAAATTTTCTTACAAAATTGCATTGATTACCCACAGAGGACCTTTATTAACCCATTGGAGCCGTGTGGATTACCTCTGTGAAGGATGAATGCACTTTTTTGGGTTTAAAATCAGAAGTTGTTGCTTGATGCCTGTTTTATTACCATTATAAAGCTTGAAAAAGAAAGGACATTTACTAAAATAAGTCCAAATGTGTTTGCGTCTGAAAGATGATGGACATATGTATCTCGAATTGATTGAGGGTAAGTAAATCAATCACACAACATGAGAGAGAAAGCGCGCGTGCACGAGAGAGGCACCGCTGAACGCTAGCAACAGTGAATGAAGCCGTTATAAATGTTAAAATAAAAAGTTAATTGGTAATCATAAAAAAAAATCTATTCGTGGCGGCCAGTTTTGATTCTGTGGCGGCCCGCCACAAATAAATCAATGTATAGGAAACACTGAGTATCCCTTTAAAAGTTTTAATATAGATCAGTCGTTTTTCCAGGCCTTATTAAGTCAAGTTTGTTAATATCTGGTCCAGGTTGGAGGGCATGGGTTTGCTGTAGAAATGGTGGCATGATAATCACAACATGTTCCTCTGGCCCGGGACTGAGGGTTTGGCGCTTATGCTGGTTTGCCGTTCCCTGCTTGCCTCTCTGGACTTTTCAGTAGAATGGTATCCCAGAATGCTGGCTCAATGGCCACAACACATTCTTCCTTCCGGGGATTAGGTTCATTTAGGCTTGTATTCCCAAAAAGTCAATTTCCCTTGCCGCCCTGTTTCTGGTCCTGCAAGGACAGCATTCTGTACGAACCCAGAAATGACTGGTCCCATAACAGCGGTGGTAAAGTGACATTAATTTCAGGTGGGCGCCCCTCGTCCCATGCCTGCTATAAAGTGACAGCTGAAATTGAAATTTGAAGACTGCCACATTGTATTATATAATAGAGGTTCAGTTGGTATGCCGAGACTTTGTTCTGCAAATTTTGTATTCTGTACAGGTGAGTATATTAACTCAGCTTGTATCATACAATGCCACCTGTCAATCTACAAAACAGGCTTTCCATACACAGTATTGTGCAAATGTCTTAGGCCATGCATGGTCATTATATTATAAACGGTCACTTTGAAAAACAACAAATCTAATAGTGGCTTAAGACTTCAATATAAAATTTTAAAAAACGATCTCAGTAGGGTATTTGTTTATAGGCCGGCTTGTTTTAACCACTGCGTATGTGCAGTCCTCCAGAATGTAAACACTTATTAAGAGTCAGAAAGCTCAATGAGAGACAGACGTCTTCACCGCGTGCGCCTCTTGCTCGCAGCACCTGGTTGTAGAAGAAACTGACTGTCACATTTTTTGGTCCAGCAATTATTGCCAGATGGCTCTGAAAGCAGCAAAGTTGTGTGTAGGTGTGTGTGATGGAGGGAGTGTGAACATCTTGGTGGCAGTGATTGGTACCTGCTGTTGAGAGGCTGTGTATGTGTTTGTATAAGGGGAGGGTCTCGCAAACTGTACTTTAGAATGCAGGAGGTGTTAGGAAGTCTAACAAAAACACATTTTTTAGCGCTACAGCGGGTTTGTTCTGTGGCCGCCTCGCCACATTACCTCTCACTCCGTCTCTTTCGAGGGGGTCTTGCTGTATTGTCATCGACATTGTTTCAGGTGGTCTTGCTGCATTAGATGCCTACTGTGCCTTTGCCAGCTTCCTTCCTGGGCTATGTGGAGAAAGTGACAGAACTGACACAGAGAGAGGAACGTAGAGGGCCCGACAGAATGATCTGGGTAATGTTGCGTGATGGGATTGTTTCATATTCATTGGGAAAGGCAGAATCATTGTAAGCAGCTGCGCCCGCCTCCCCTTCCAAAGGCAAGCAGAGTGCCATCAGCAGCATGCTGTCTTGCTTGTCTTTCTCAGCATATCTCTACCTCGCTCACAGTTTTTTATTTTTCAATTTGCTTTTACCTTAGTTATTTTCTCGGTTTACAGTGGGAGCTTCGATGACGTCACTAGGTTGGTTTAAAGTGAATTTTTGAAGTCAATTTGGGCTTAGGTTACATAAACTTGCATTGTTAACTCTCAAAGGAGAGATGGATATAAAAAGGAAGCAATGTGGGAGTGATGTGAAATACGTGGTTTTGGAATTAATCCTGGATTAGGGATTTTTTTTTAGAAATCAATCAAATCCAACAGTAGGGTTATCTTGCAGATGAAACCGCCTGGCCTGACCTCTGTGGTTATATGGAGAGAGAGAGAGAGAGAGAGAGAGAGAGAGAGAGAGAGAGAGAGAGAGAGAGAGAGAGAGAGAGAGAGAGAGAGGGGTTGGATGTCTCTGTGGATTATGCTTGGAGAGCTGAGTTTGATTTATTTGCACTTGTGTAGGATTGTAGTTTTTCGTGTCCTTAGGGTGATTATGGAAAAACTTTCTTTTGCTTTATTTTTATGTAGTCCAGTACAAAATGCCCTTTACACCTCACAATAAATATTGAATATTTCAACTAAATTCACAATAAACCACAGTGAAGACATCTTCACCTAAAATAGTTTTATTTGTGAATCTTTGCAGAACACCTACAGCAGACAAATATTTTTATTGCATTGCAATGTTCTGTTTTAGTTTATGCATCAGGGACTAAATGTTTTTTTATTGCTTAAGCATAGGACAGTAAGGAAAATTGTATATCTGTTTTTGAGAAAAAAGACACATTGCTGATCCTCTGCCTAATCAGTTTTTCCCATTTGAACCTAATGCAACAGTATTGATGCTGGCACCATGTTCAGAAGCTCACCAAATCCATTTTGTCCACGTGCACTCAAAGTGTTTGCATAGAAAATGTCCCCATCACGTCAGAAACATACTTTGTCCATACAATCCGTACTATCCTTGCGCAAAGAGCATGCCAGTCCTTACATTTTCCTGTCTGACCTTAATGCCGTGTTTGTGATTTGTTGGTGTTCGGCGAATCTGCGTTAAAGGACAAAGTGGAAGATTTTGTCCAGAGACATCCGAGATGGACCAACCATAATAATCCACTGGGACATCTTAAAAGCTCAAACACTTTTTTTATTTTTCAGCTTGTGAACCCTGAATGCCTTTCGAATTTATTTAAAATTTCGTTTTCCTCCTGATAATACGCCTGTCCTCAAAATGTCCCCCATTCCAGAAGATAGGAGGAGGGGCAATACTTATTGAACCGTCTCAGCCTAAATTATTGCCATCACATAGATGAAAATCGTCTTTTTTAAAAGCTCCTTATCCTGTCTTTCTCTTTAAGCAATCAATGCATTTATTAATTAATCTTGCCTGCATCTCGTCGCATTTGTCCATTGATCCTCAGCTCTTAGAATGAATGCGTCATTCAATTTCAGCTTTCTTTTTGGTAATCGATCACCCACACGGCCCTGGCCTGGGGAAAGTCATATTGAGACGGGATGATACGGAGATGGAAATTGATTCAACAAATGGAGGGGTGGATGGGAAGAGCATTGGAGCTCTCTCGGCATTTGGCAAAGGGAGTCCCATGCTGCAGGGGGTTCAGAAAGTGCACGTCTATTCGCTTTCAACCTCATCTTCCTGTATTCAGAATTTCTCAGTAGTATTATTATTATCAATATAGTGTTACAAATGCATTTTTGGTATTAAAAAAACCTACTGCGTGCTCAATACATATAGCACAGTCATTAAAGTCCACCTATTTCATTGCTAAAAAACAACGTTATTTAGTGTATTTGGTATAATATAATGTGTTTGCGTTGTTCATGGTTAAAAGCACATTATTTTCCACATACCGTACATTTTTGTAGCTCCAGATTTCTCTCTCTTCCTGAAACACATGAATTTAAAAAGCGCTGTGTCCCTGATTGGCCAGCTAATCTGTATGTTGTGATTGGCCTGAATATCTCTGACGCCAGCAGGAAATGGGACGCTCCTTACCATGTTTGAAAGATTCGCCCACAATGCAATGCTAACAGGAGTTAACTTACAGGCTGTGAGTCCGAAGCGGGAGGAATTATGATAATGTCGATCTTGTCTACATCACCAATCCCAGGAAGTAAACTGTTGCCTACAATCCATGTGTTTGTTGTAGTCAGAGAAAAGAGATTTACGTTGGAGACGATAACTAGCGTCACCATTTACTTTAGGGTTTGTACCTTTTGCATATCGTTAACATGTACTAACACACACTTACACATCAAAGGAGATTTAAAAACGTGAATCGGATAATTGGTGCTCTTTAAGACGGCTACCTTTGTCGGCACTAAATTCACACTTAATTCAACTTCTCTGTTCTCAGATGTGCTTTTTGTTTTCTGTCCTCTTCTTTCCCTTTCATTTTCTCCAGGCTCATATCTATTTTGCCCCATATCATTTTTATCTTTTTGTGTTTGGCCCTACATCCCCACAGGGTCAGGGGGTTCAGGGCACTTGAGGTAAAAAGATGGATAGACCTTAAATGCAAGGTGGTGGGGGATGGAGATACAAAGAGAAAAACCATTACATGAAGTGAATTGTGGGCGATGAAGGGTCACAATGTTCCAATTAGGGCTGTCAAAATGGCTGAACAAGTACATTCGAAATTCGTCCTTGAAAAATAATAAAATTCGAATTATATTCGAATTATAAAGACCTACTTTATCTTGGAGAAAATACTCCTAAAAGCCCACAAGAGGGCGCAGCACAAAGCCCCAATAATATAATCATGCACAGCATATTTTTTGTTAAAACGAATGTTATAAACACTACTAATGAAATCAAAATTAACCAGTATAGTTGTGCACCTGTAAATGTACAAAACGAATGCCATACATAGACAATGCATATTAATATAGGGCATTTTATATAAGTAGATAAGTACGTGTTTCTAATAAAGTATAAAAACGAATTAATCTTTATTTAAGCCAAAATAAGTGGGAAAGATCATTAGTCATTTAAATTTTGTCAAGCTTAAACGCTATTCACAACAACTTATATTATATTTTGTGTGTTCCTTGGTTGAAAATATGTAGAAATATATGCGAGTAATAAAGTACAGAACAGAAATGTTTAACTTACGCGCAGAGTGAAGCCGTTAATAAAGCAGACACTCCGTAATTAACATAGAGGACGTGCTGAAACAGTCGAGTTGGCAGATGATCATCATGTTTATATTTCACGCAGATAATGTTGAAACTTGCATATCAAATGTCCAGGTGAAAGTCAAGTTTCCAGTCAGTTAAAATAAAGCCACCGCGGCGTACATATTGCAACTCTCTCATATGCGGTGTGGACTCTGTAGATGCACATATGGTTTTATTGTTGCTAAACAAGCAGCTGTATTATGGCACTTTCGTGTTGATCAGTTATTTTAAACTTTAAAACTGCATTTAGAAGCAGACGACAATAATTCATCTCAGTTAGTTTCACTTTGCGGTTGAATTCCAGTTGATGCTCCAAAAACCAAAGCAGCATCACACAGCCCTTTTAATATGTATTCTGTCCGACTCGTAATCCCCACTGTCATTTCTTGCTATTTTTCAAATGAATAACGCTGGCTTGCTCCGCATAGTTGGCTGAGCCGCTAACGCTCTGTATAACAATCCGCGTCAGTTACGTCATCATCACGTTGCGTGAGCTTCCTGACACAGGTAAAATTCGAATGCAAAGTTTTACGTTCGAATATGCATTTTTTTTTTACATTCGACGAATATTCGAAATTCGAATTAAAATTTGACAGCCCTAGTTCCAATCCCTGTTCTCTTTTTTTCTATCAACCCAACTCTGTAATAGAACCTTGACCGTTCAAGGTCGCATGATGTCCCATTTGCACAGTTCGCTGGTGCTATTTTGGCGTAGTAATTAACAGATTATGTGTTTCCTCTTCTTTAAGGTTACTAGAGCTGAAATGAACAGGCATGACCTTTGAATACACTTTGCATATACACTTAACTTATTGCATAGACTCATACTATTCACTGTTTTTGTAGTATTTGATATGTACATGTACATGCATAAATGATACATCTAGATAATCTCTACTACATTTGGCTAAATGAGCAGAGCACACTGTGTTGAATATGTCCCAGAATGCAGTGCACTCAATTTGACCTTCCATTTGCTGCATGATGAATGAACTGGAGGAAATTACTGCACCGACTGTTTAACATCTCTTTCTTGAGTACTAATGTTAAGACATATTTATACAAAATTGTTTTTTAAATGAACAATAACCAGTTTTATTTCCAATTAGATGCCGCGCTCTGAATTAAACATGCAAAGTGGGGAAAGCTTAAGGTGACAAACACACTGAATTAAATTGTTAATTGTGGATAATATCTCTCATGTAAAAATTTTTATAGCTACTGCAACCGTATTCAGTAGGTTCGGTATGTATTTCAGAATGAAGCCTGTGGTTTAAAGGTCACATAACACACAGTGTTTCTGCTAATGTCATGTTAATCTTGAGTACCTATAGAGTAGTATTGCATCCTTCATATCTCAGAGTCTTTAGTTTGATGAGATTTCTAAAAGACAGATCAACTGTATTGCTACTTTCCAGAAAAAAAACAATCCCTGGAGTCATACCGCAGAGCAGAATGCATGAAATGGCTTTAGACCCCCCCCCCCCCTTTAATAATACTGTAAGTGGTGTTTTACAGTAATACCCTTTGAGGATTATTAACAGGGTTCTCACAACTTCAAATTTAAGGAACCTTCAAGGACTTTCCAGGTCCAATACCCTCAAATTCAAGGACTTAATGTGGGGACACATATCAAGTGAGAGCAAGGTTACATTGTGTTACCTTTTAAGATACATTGTTACAGTTCCCTTTCGAGGGAACTTACGCTGCGTCACAGCAGTGACACTTTGAGGACGCCTACAGGGGTAAGTGCGTCTGATTGTGTATATCAAATTCAACCAATGGTGAGGCTTAACGACAAAGACAGGGTGACGCGGGAGCCAGGAAGTATATTGCTATATGAAATATTGCCAAAGACGGTGTTACAGGAACGCAGGATGTATGGCAAGGGAGACGCAGCGTCTGGTTCCCTTCTCAGGGAACAACAGTTACAACAGATACGTTTTCATGTGTCAAACACAAATATGCAAAAAAGCATTTTGGTATAACTCAACATTCACATACAGAGGATATAAGCATTTAAAGCGAACAGGTTAGCACGTGTGCTTTAAAAGTCTAGAATTTTTATGATTTCATCCTATACTACACAGGGAATAATATGGATTTATTTTCCAGACAACTTCTTGCATAAAATAGATTCAAGCACTTTCAATGAAAAGTATCTATGTATATTTTCAAAAACTTCCCAGGGCCTTGAATTTTCCCCCAGATTCACAAACTTTCAAGGATTTCAAGGACCCGTGGGAACCCTGTATTAATAGCAAAGCATAGATGCTGGCTCCTCTACTGTCCTGTATGTCAGTTTCAACAAGGCACGTAAGGTGCAATGTGACCAACTTCCAATACAATTAACAAATGTTCACTTTTTATCAGATGAATGCATTTTAGATTTTAATGGACTCGAGGTCAGCGAAAGACCTTGACGCGTTAACTCATCTTGGGTGACTCAGACATGTTGTGGTCCCTAAGGCTGCCCTTTAGCTTTAACCTCATTAGCACATAAAAAAACAGACAGAATAGAGCCCTATTCAGCATATATGGAGAGTGAAAGAGAAGCCTCTCAAAGCCCATTATGATCTTAATGTGTGCAATAAAAAGCAAAACAGGAGCACTTGGTTGCCTCCGGCACGCGTTTTCCCAGCGCACATCCGAGCTGTCCTGAAGTCAGCCTGTTTATCCACCGTTATTGTTGAATTTGAAGTTTCTATCAAGTATTTGTGAATTTGCCTCAATTTTCTATGATTACAGAAAGCCCCGTCTCCCCAACTGCTCAGCGTTATAAAGTTAAGCCAGCTTCAATTAGGGCCTGTTTGATCTTCGCCGGCGCATTCTGCCCTGCAAGCAATATTAATGAGGCTGTTTAGTGTCAGCACCTGTGGAGGGTGGGGCTCTGGCTGGCCAAAATTAGAGACTAATTTGAGATAATCTAGGCTTTCTAATGAGCCAGGTGTGCCAGAGAGCATTGAGAGAGCATTTAGGTACCTCTCGCTTCCCTACAGTTAATGACTGCCGAGAAAAGAAGGTAAGTCATTGGAAGAACACAGACGTTGGCAAAGCTTTCGTGTACGTTAGGCAAATTGAAGTAAGTAATGTGTGCACGTTTTAATCACTCCTACGAGCAAACTCGTAAATGCCGAAGTCTTGGCACTCGCTGCAAGATCAAGAAAAGAGGAAGTGTAAAAACCTCAACCTTGACTTAACCGCATCCGTCTGGGAATTCTGTGGATGGAGTTCAGGAGTCGAGGGGGCTGGGAAAAAGTGCGTCTTGGAGGGCTCGGGTAGCTCATTATCACCACCTGTAGTCTCAGAACTGGGAGAGTGTCGGCTGTAGATAGGCCGGGAAGATTAGCGGTAAGAGCTGCATTAGAGATGAGCAGATGCAGGGATTACAGGAGTCCCCTGACCTTCCCGGCAGCCATTAAAGCTAAACTAATTACTGAACGGAGGCCCCCGAGGAGCCGCAACCGCGACTTCTGTCGAGGACCTATCTGGGGAGAGGACAAAAGAGGGTGTCTGTGTAAAGTACTGATGGTACTTAGCAGAGTTATTTTCAATGGTGGAAAAGAGAACGATGCATGAGAGTCGTAAACACAAAGAAGTGCTTTACAAAAGTACCCCTAGTTTCTGTCCCAGGTGGCCTATCTGTGGACTGTACAATGTATATCATAGACTGCAGGTGGAATATTTTACCATTTCTTTTGTCTAATTGGCTGGCCGCTATGCAGCCTCAAGGAGCAGGGGTGCGTTGGATCTTATCCAAAAACAACGTGTGTACGTACTACAGTACAAATAGCACTATAGTTGCTGTATTTTCCAAAGTTTGCAAGGTTAATGGCATCAGATGATACAGCTTTGTTGGTTGATAAGTATTAAGAGAACTGTTCCTGAGTATAATTGCAAGTCTATACAACTTTGTTTTTGAAGTTTTATGAAAATAGTTGCATGCCTGAACACAGAGGGGTTTGGTCCTGCTGTAAAATCAGAAGAAGAACAGACAGAGATGTAAATAAAACTCTTTTGTTGGAGCAGTATGTTGTTTGCTGACTAATTTTTGTCCGCCTCCTATAGTTTTTTATTCCTGTGCTTCAATCAGATTTACATAACAGGACAAAGTATACACAGTGAGGACGGTTCAAAGCTTTTCCAGTAAAGAGCGCTGTATCTGAATCTTTCAATGGAATCTCCTGGATCTGTGCTCCTCAGTGGTATAGCATTGGATTATCATTGCAAAAGGTCATGGGTTCATAATGTACACCTTGTAATGCGCTTTGGATAAGAGAGTCTTCCAAATCCGTAAATGTAAATGAATCTGTCTTGAGATCAGTTATAATAAGAAAGATCCAATCCAAGAGCGACATTTTATCTTGGCATGCTGGCGTATTTCTGCAGCAGTGCAATCTCTCTTAACTGCTCAGACAGAGATCAATACTTATGAAGAAGGTGGGTGTCAGAAACTCTCTCCAGTGATCTCTGATCTGGCAGATTGTTCAGTGTGCTACCTCTCAGAGGAGCTTCTCCTTGACCCAGTGTCTCAAAGCCATGCTGCCTCTGATCTCTCTGCCTCAGGTGATTTTCACCTTCATTGCAGATGTTACAAGTGATAACATGGTTTTAAAAGAGTTTGTTACAGTGTCTGCTTCCAGTTGAAAGGAAGTTGTGTGTGTTTTGCTTTGCCGGATGTGGTTCTGTCGCTGTTTTGCCATGTTGTTGAAGTGATTTAATGTTACGTAAGATTGGTTGAGGTAATCACTTTGTTATATAATATTCTGTTATATTGGGGGGTGATTTAAAGCGGGAGCAGAAGAATTTAAACATTGAATTGAATGTGCAGTACAGTATGTTAGTAGTAATTCAATTTGACCACACATTTTGAGTCTACTCACAATATGTGAGTTGATTATTTCTTGAATCAACTCATATTATCTGCTGTGAAATATGAATGGGTAATATCATGCTTTCAAACCTCATAGAGCAAAGAACAATAGGATATACTGACTATGGGCATGAAATGGTAACTTTATGAAATATGGGCACAGTAAAGCACTAATTCTCAGATATGCTCAACATTCTCACATTGTCCCCTGCTATTGAAAGTAACCAAGGGGACTATTTTCGGGCAGTGCTTAATATCACTATGCTTGCTGCTAGCCATATCTGCCTAGAAAATCACAACTTTTAATTTTCCGTTGGTCTTAGTACACGATGTAACGACAGAAGAGTCCAATTTTAAATAGGAAAAACATTGAAACTCTTTGGTTATTTTTGAGCTAATGGTCTAATCAGATTCAATGGATTGTGCTAAGCTATGCTAAAAGTGGTACCGCCAGACCCGGAGATCAGCTGAATTGATTCCAAAATGGCAAGAATCAAATGTTTAACTCTAGGGGAGCTGAAAAAAGTGTATACTTTCAAAAAAAAGTGGAACGTCCCTTTAATATTTTGGAATCTTAAATGATGATGGGGACAAATCAGATAGTACCGTAATCTACCCAGACTGGCCCCAGTGTGTTTTGCTAACTGGTAATCTATTAAAAGGAAGTATATATGTATGCACTCTCCATGCAAACGAACAAGACTCTGCTCTATATAAAAAAAATTATTTACAATTCCAATAAAATTTTACGAAATATGGTTTTAGTCTTTTAAGGTAGTTTTTATCACACTAATATATGTCCAATTGTTAAGTTTCATTTTAGCTAGTAATTTGATGCATGCTATAGAAATGGGTGTGTCATTATGATTGACGTGGTTGAATTGGGCGGGCGAGCGTTTGATACTGCGGCTCCACCTCTAGTTCCACGAACGATTCCTTCTGCGCATGCCCTTGCTCCAAACTGACATTTTTACGTAACATGGCAGCCTCTATGGTCGGACATTTTTTGCTTCAATTCATTATAATGGAAGAAAGCGACGTTGTGTCGTTCATCTTTTTTACAGTCTATGGTTCAAACCCTTGACCTTTTTGAGATGCTAACAGAATGCTCCACCATTGAACTAAACAGGAGCACATGAGCAATTTACTGAAAATGATATTCCAATTATTGCGTATAATTCATTTAGCGCATAATTTAGTCATTTTTGTATTATTTAGTGAATTTATTCAATTGGTTTCAATTTCTTTCTCTGTGGGATTTGGGGTAATTATGTGAGATTACAAACCGGCGGCCTTAACAAGCTGTCCATAATGTTGCCCTTATTAAAATAAACCACATGACTTACTGCTGTCTTCAAGTGAAAGCTTGTTAGCAATAATTTGTGATCTCCTCAGCTGCAGGAAACATCAAGCAATAGTTGGACTGAATATAAAAGTATGTACGCAAGATGATATTTGCATTTTGAAGTCTCAAAAACATTTGAATAGAATAGGCACTACCTATGTTTTATTCAGCTGTGGAGTAAGCGTAAAGCAGATGCAATGTTTTGACGGCGTAAAAAACACCAATGATAATTAACCGGCGAACGAGAGCGAACATGATGTATCTAATTAAAAACTGATGAAGTAAAACAGATCCTAATTTATTCCAGCTTGCTTTTTATTCCAATTTTAAACCGGCACTATCAGACAATTAAATGTGTGCATGCACGCCATGGGGTCAATTCCACTTTCCATTAGATAGAAATGCATGAAGATGAACATGATTTATACAATGCCGTCATGGCCGAGTAATGAACGAGTTGTTTACCCAAATCTTTCTATAAATAAAGTCTTCACAATTAGCTGTACTTGGGAGAGCTGCTGTGCTGTAAATTGGCTCTTGACTGGTCAGAATGGGATTTGAATGGATTATAGCTCTCGTTTTTCCCCAATTACGTTTAACATTTTAAACATTCGCTTCTGAGGAACAAAACCATGTTAAAGAATGTTGACGCTGCTATTTTTCCATACAGTGAGAGTGAATAGTGACTACGTTTGTTAAATTGTAACTTTTTGTTTAACTTCTTTTGTTGTGCTTTACAGAAGGGAAATTCATTAGGTTGAGTGATTTATGGGATTTTCGTATTCGAGTCTACTATCCGTTTAATATGTGGCAGGAGTTTGCCGACACATGCAAATTAGATGTATGCAAATACTTTGCATGCAGAGATCGAGCTAGTAAAATTATTACTGATGGTCACTTAAAAATTTAACAGATGAGTCTGCGTGTGTGATGAACAGATCCTGGGATTTTCAGGTTAAAGTGATGTCCTCAAGGTTGCGGTCCCGAGGAAGTGTCTTGGGATAACGTGTCAAGGTTCTCATTACCTCCGGAGCACTTGCTCCATTTTCTCATTCCCTGCTCCCCTGATAGAGGGAAAATTAATTAAAACTTGTCTTATTAACTCTGAGCTCCCGAGAGATTCTTGCTCGGCATGAAGCACCAGGTCAACCTGATTTCACCTCCTCTGACTCTTTTACCCACTGCGACGTTAACACTTACATGTCTCTCAGGGTGGTGATTTGACGAGAGCATTAAGGGGGAGGAACAAGGGATGGAGTTATGGAGCAGGACACCATCGCAGTAGATCGTGACTGTGAAAGATAGAAAGACGCAGGGGCAGAGTTATTATTAAAGTAAGACATGTTCCCCGGGTTTCACAGATGAGGCTAAAGGCTAGTCCTAGAATAAAACACATGTTTGAGCTATCTCAACGACAAATAACGTGCACTGACAAACTTTCATACCATGAAAATCCGACTTTTTCCATGTTTAAGTGCTATAATTGGGTCCCCAGTGCTTCAACCTAGAAAATGTGAAAAAGATCAACCCAGTAACTTAGCTTTGGTAAATCATTCTCTGCAAGCATGATAAAAGAGATGCTTAAGTTCACAAAATACACGCAAGACACTCCCTTAACAGTAAACTCTGATTACGCATGAGATTATGCGAGTATCTGGCAAACGTGAGCGTCTCTTTTATCATAAAAACCCTTTAGACGCGTCTGCAGCAGGCACTTATTTCGACAAGACACGTGATTCACACAGGATCTCTCGACGCGCAGAACACATATTTTGAAATGACAAACCGCACACATGATGGGCTACATACATGTTGTGACGAACTTCACATTAAGCACCCTCAAAAAAACAAGTCACCGGCCGCCACTGTCTAAGGCATTTTCATAAAAGATCCTTCATTAAACTAATGATAGTCCTGGCTTTAGCTAAGCCTTGTCTATGAAACCAGGCCTTTAAGATCGAAACCAATACAATATTTACTGTAGATCCAGACCAAGATTAGACATAAACAAAGACATGTCATCTATAAATTTGGCTGTGAAATTTAATCAACACATGTAATTATCTTGTGACATTTTTGGTTTGTAATTTACTTCATAAAATCACCCTACATCTGTGAAAATATACTTTTGATATATTTAACATTGACTGAGTAAGTACATGTCAAAGATTGAAATCAATGTTTAGGAAGCCTGGCTATAGCCCTATGCGGACTGGATTAGTTTTACGGGGGTAGATGCAGTAATGTAATTTTACCGCAGGACGTCTGTAATATTGATGGTCAATTCGCACAGGATTAGAAATCTCAGTAAAAAATTGAGAAGTGGGAAGGGTAACTCATTTACGCAGTGCATCACCTCTCTCGTCGTCACGTGCACATTACCTTGCTTCCTGATATCACATGTGCAAACACGCAACATGATGCAGATGAGAAAAACTCAAAATCGGACCAGAGAGGAAACACTGTGGCTGCGTCCGAAACCGCAGACTGTACAGTAGGTACTGAATAAGATGAAGTACCTACTTACTTGCCGTTAAAACACTGTATAGCATGAATCTTGGTAGTATGAATGAGATTCGGAAGTACTACATCCGCCATGTTGCTACATCACGTGACATACATCGTCATCATGTCATGTCATTCCAGCGGCATGCCTCTTCTTCTTCGTTGGATAACTCCTCTCCCGGGGCATCATGGGATAGTGAAGTGTCCATCGTATGCACACTGCAAAATCTAACCGGAAGTAGTAGGTCATCCGGGTACTTTTCGCATACTATTTTTCGAATACTATGTATTCGGACATACTACTCGCCTCGCCTACTGCTTTTCACGTACTATATAGTATGAAGTAGGCGGTTTCGGACGCAACATGTGACTCTGAGAAGTGCTTTTGACCTTTTTTTTTAAGTCTGTGTTGTGGTGTGCAGGAATTGACTTGTTCTACTGCCTAGAATGCAAATGAATGGTTCTTTAAGCGCTTCTATATTTTAAAAAAGGGCAAAATTACAGGAAATGATTGAATTTAAGTTTTTGCACAGAATTAGTATTACCTGAGGTAATTTCTCCGTACATTTTTACAAAAGGTACAAGTCGGCGTAATCTTTACTGACATTGTCCATAATGATTACTGACATGGAGCATTCCGATGAGACCAAAATCACAGAGAAGCTCTTTTAAAAGATGCTCTACCCCACCTCCCTTTGTAAAACTAATCCCGTCTGGAATCGTACTTTTGATTATTATTAAGACTTTAGCCTGGATTTCACAGACTGGGTCAGATATAGTCTTATTCTAAATGGTGATACCTTTTCTTTGTACGTTTTTGCAGAATCATTGAACTCTCGATTATTCTTGTGATTTTTTCCATTTATCGATTAAAACCACTTGGGTTCTTGTTCTGTTTCTTCATCCCATCATGCCTGTGGTGTCATCTCTGATGATGTAAGCACAGCTTGCCTCTGATCCCCACCACCCACTTAGGCCGCCACAGACCTTCAGCCCTTCCACCCCATCCGCTAAGACGAAGATGTCAGGCATGATGGGCTTTGAAGTGCGACCCCATCTGTGTGTTGACTGCTCACACACTTGTGAAGATGTCATGAGGATTTAAGAACCCTTTAAATGTGTCTGAGTGTGTGTTTGTTTCTTCAGAGAGCACCCCTCTCATATCTTTCATTAAATCCATATGTTCCTGATCAGGAATGTGGGAGTCAAACGGTCTGTGTGTTGTGTTTGTGGTTCTTCTGAACTGTATATATTACTTATGTTGAGCTGAGTCACAAAATCAGTCACAGTCGGATTGATACATCACACATCTGAACTTTGATGCGCAGGCAGCTGCTACTGTAGCAGTTCAGTTCATCACCCTGTAAGCGGTAAATGAAACCGACGGAATCAGGCTTGCCCCATATTTCATTTTCCGCTGTTCTTTGTAGTTCTTGTTAACAAGCTTGAGAAATTGGCAGATAATCTGTTGTTATTTTTCGCCTTTCTTTTTTAATTTGTCAGAGATTAAAAACTTGGCATAAAGCAGCAATCATGCCTGCCACTTCTGTTTGTTACAAACAGGCTCAGAACTAACAATTAGCACTTTCATTATCTTTTCCCATTTCATTCCGTCTGTCAAACGTTTGCTGTACAGGGAATGCAATTGATTGTGCATGTACGAGAGTTTTGCATCTGCACTGTCAGAAAAAAAATGGTAAAAAAATGTTAACTGTTATTGGGGCAGTACCCTTTTGAAAAGTACATAGGACAAATTATGGTACATTTTTTATGTGTGAGCATGGGTCTGCATACAGTGCACGTGATGCAATTTTCATCATCAAAAGAGTGTGCACCTACAGTACACGTAAATCACGCATGCGCCTAGCCCAGGAGATGCATTTTACTTGTCGCAATGCATATTTGTCGAACGTCTGTGTACACATACGAGTAAAATAAACAATACTTTGCAAGGCTGCGCATTCGACCATGCATGTACATTTGCGTACACGTAAAAAACAGACTATACTATGCTGCCCTACAAAGCCAAAGCGCAGTAACTACGCATTTGGTCAAAATTGAGTTAAGGGTTGAAATGGGCTTTGTGAGATCTGTTGTGTCTTGTGACAAAGTCTCCTGGTTAAATTTTGTCCCATTATAGAGAAACGTGTGTGCCAAAATTGCAGTAACACCTTTGACTGGTTGGTGTAAAAAACTTTAAAGGCATTTTTCTCAGTTTCAGTGTTTGCGTAGTTACTACACTTAGCCTTTGTAGGGCAGTATGGGCTTCAACGTGTATTCATATCTGTACCAAGATGTCCCCAGTGACATATTGCCGTCCCTCCAGAAAAACATGATTATGCGATCGCATGATTCAACACATTATCAGCCAAAGTCCGCATATTTATGGCCCCCGCATTTTTCAAATACGCCGCACTTTCGCACATATATTGCAGATTTCCGTTCGCAAAATATGCGGGGCTTGCATGATGTCATAATCCCTGCATTTTTGTAGCAAAAATCACATATATCTTAGCGGAAAGTTGAAAAATGATGCATTTACTTCACACAAGGGCAGCCATGTCCCCTGTTGCCATGGAAACGTTTTGAAGAGACGTGATTATGTGACGTGAACATCATTGAAAAGCTGCAAACTTCCCACAATTTGTTCAAGTTCCCGCAATTTCATTGCCTAAAATTGCATAAATATCCTGCATATTCCATTGCATTTTTTAAGAAAAAGTGGTGCAAGATCAAGGATTTTTGCCCGCAACAATCGCAAAAACAACTCTGCTTCCATTTTTTTCCCAACAACTCTAAACTGCATAAACTGGCATAAGACAGGACATGGCCTACTGAAGCAATGGCATGTGTTAGATTCATGAAACAAAGAGGCAAAAGTCCCTTTCTGGGTTTGACTTTTCTCTTTTTATGTGTTCACTTGATGTTCACATGGTTTTCGAAGGGCCACATTGAAACCATTAAGCTTACAAAAAACAATTAACCAAACAAATACTGCACACTTTGCATGCTCATATTGACACACTTTTTAAGTTATACTAAAGTCTCAGCCCTCATGCATTTTTAAACAGCATTTACCTCTTTAAGTCACACATTAGGATCTTAATGAGAACACGGTAAGGTAAAAGCCATTATAATACTACAATACTTGTGTTTTAGAAAACAAGTGACCTACCTGCTATTTGATTTCATATATCGTAATATGTACAGTCGATACTGTCAAACTGAATTTTTTATGAAAAGGCACTGCATTGGGAAACCCTGATACAGACCTGCAGGAGGGCAGGATAAGACAAGAAACTAAAGAGGGTGACACCATCTGATAGAGTTGTTTTCCTAACAGGAAAAGATGATTGACGTCACCCTGAGTAAACTGACAGCCCATAAAGGTCACATTAACGATGACAGCTTGGCAGAGGCAGAAAGGAAAACAGCCATGTGAGATGGCCGTGAGTGTGGAAAGTGTGCTGTCAACAAATCTAGACCAGTATAGATGCCAAACACTTGCAATTTTAAAGATCTATTTTATGCAGAATGTTTTAATATAGCCGGTTGGAAGATATATGTGGATAATTTACGGAATATAGAAGGACGTTAACTGCGCTATCAATTAGTGTGTGTGTCTTTGTGTGTGTGTCTTTGTGTGTGTGTGGGATGATGCGTTTTTTTGCACCCTGCTGTGTATAATCACTTATTTTAACTCGCTTTTTCTTTACCTCACCCTCCCACTTTCTCTTTCTTTTTCTTCTCTTCTTAATGTATTTTAGTCCTGGTGGGCTTTAAATGTGCTTGGGGAGTTTCGATGGTGTTTATTAGCATAAAGCAAATAAAGAAATCTCTCAATTTCTCCCAATCTCTCATGCCTCCACCCACATGTCTCTAACATTTCTTTCTCCCTCGCTCTCTGGCGCTATCTTACTTTTGTTCAATAGTTTCTGCAGTTCTCCCCATAAATATGCTTATTAGGGATCACTATGGGCTGTCAGTATAGACGGTTTCATCAGACGCGGTTACGCGTCTAGTCTGAACTTTACTTACCCGGTTTCTGTTTGTTTAATGGTCAGACTAGTTGCTAAACTGAACTCTTGAACAAATACCTCGTCGAAGATAACAAATGTTCTGGTTTCAGGTAATCTTTTTGTTGTTTATTTTGCTTGTAATATAAACAAACTATTTTAAAAGGACTTTGTTGTTATTTATTCTAAGCGGAGTTTACCGGAAATTACGTGTTTTCCACAAAAGCCGCTTGTTTATGTTGTTACTGCTGCAACCGTCTATATGGAATATGCTCAAATTTTGTATCTTATGTTGTTTTGTTTGCATTGTTAAGCTAACCAATAATAATTGATCTCCTTAATAGCTCAAATGAAAGCATGCAAACAAATTCTAATGCAACTGTGTGTCATTGTTTGAAAAAACCCTCTACCTGCCATTCGGCCTCTGTTTGTGTTCGTCACTGTATAAAAGCGTCCGTTGTCACTGTAATGGTGTGTGCACACCAAAAGCGAAACTAATATTTGCGTTAGTCACTTTAGGCCCTGTCCCAAACTGCACATTCCGAACTTGTGGACTTCCTCAGAGTCCACACTTTGACGACATCATGTAATGCAGACCTAAGGGACCTTTGACGTGAGCCCACGAGGGCGCACCGGAGTCGAATTTTAGGACAGAGTCGAGCATCACGTTGGAAAGAGGAAGAGAAGTTGCCCATTAGTGTAAACTCCTCTAATCTGTCGTCTGATTGGCCTGATTGCTCTGTTGCAAAGACTTCTGGGTTGGTAAAGTGCGTGAAGCCTACAGCAATGCAAACCGCATCAAGGGTGCAAAGGGGGGGCGCTGATGAGCACACTTCGGAGCGTAAAAATGACAGATGGGATACCCTACGGACTCGTAGACTAAGCGAGCACGTGCAATTTAAGGCCACGAGATTGAAAGTCCACATGAAGTGCACAATTTTGGACTGTGCTGATTACTCACAGGGTTACTTTATTTCACTAGCCTAGAAATCTAGACGCACCCTAGCGGCCGCAAAATATATTTGCTGCCAGGGTTTAGTCTAGGCACTCACAATACACTTAACCGGTCCAAAAACCAAAATTTGGTCAGGCCAATCACATCGTGTGTAGCGTCTGTGGGGCGGGCTTAACATGATGACGACAGAGCTGCAACGGTTCCTACTTGAAAACAGAGAATGGCTGCTCCTGCTGGCGAACAGCTATCTTTTGAAGCGGCTTTGGCCGCGACTCTGGAGGACTTAGACTTATGTTTTTCTTTGAGAGAAGAGCAAATAAACCCTACTGAAGTCCTTTTTAAGCAAGAAAGATGTGTTTGGAGTTTTGCCGACTGGTTACGGTAACTACGTCACCTTCTTCGTTGCTCTGATCCGTCATAGCGCTATCCTATTGCGTGCAGAGGCATTTTGAGGGACAACCTTATATCCCGCCCCTTGCATTGAGCCGTTTGTGTGAAGAGTTGCCAGACCTTACATCTTGATGTAGGTCTGGCTAACCAGGCTATTATTTCACATCACTCTTGCAAATTAAAACATTGCTCTCCTCCAAAACTCTAAAACTGGACATGTCAAACCAGACGTGTCAATAAGCTCTTTTCTGATTGGCTTGCACAAAAATGCTTTACTTTTGTGAAAGACGCGTTTGAATATTGCACTACTCTGCACAAATAATGTAGTTTTCTGAATGTTTTCAGGATTGTCCAGGCCAAAGCAGAAGAAATATCATTAACCCTTTGATTCTGTTAGAAACTGACGTTTAATGCACCATCCCATTACAAGGAATCAATGACTTGAGTGCCAGATGGCCCTCAAATCTGCTTCATATTCTCCGAAATGATGAGTGTATGGACTGTTAGGATCACCTTCCTGGAATCCACATAATACTTGTTTATGTGAGTGGGTGATTGTCACGAAATCCAGATTTAGAAGGTGTCCAGCATCAGAATTTTTAAAAAGCCCTTAAAGCCATTTTTTTTTTTTTTTGCACATATAAGATTAAGGTCTGAACTTACTATAACCATTATTTTTAGAGGATTTAAAAATATTTCCTATAGAATTATTAAACTTTTTTAGATTATCATTATCAAAAATTATCATTACCGCAACATAATATTACATTAAATATATGTATTTACAAACTCATGTTTCGATAATGAGAACTAAAAAAGTTGTTTAGGTACTAAAACAAACAAAATTTTTACTTTAATCTGGAGAGAAAAAATAAGAACTGCTTCCCTGGCAGCCATCTTGAATGTCACAGTCAATTATGTCCCTTCCAACTAATTTAAAAAAAAATGTTAGTTCATTGAGGGCTTAAAACAATGATTGAAAATTGTTGCGGAGGATGAGAAAATTGGTCTTCGACACATTTATATTCCTTATTATTGTCTCTACATTTAACAATAATCACCAAATACCGCACATTCCTTTACTGTAAATGTTTATAGTATAACATCCACTTAAGCTTTTTATTTTTTTATTATAAATATTTCCATTTCAAAAAACCCAAATCCAGTAATGGACACGTTGCGTTAATGAAAATGTTCCCCTTAAATGTGGAAAAATCAACAAAATTGGTATGTATGATGTCATTTGAAATCATGTGCAAAATAGTATATGAAGAGATGTTTGTAACTGTATGCTCCTTATTTTGATACTCTTACTTTGCATTTACTTTTTTATCAAAATGTTTCATGACACCTCATTAGTCTAATTTCGCGACAATCAAGCAACAAGTCTGTTTGCTTGATGCGTAAAGAGAAAGAGAGAATGCATTCACAAGAGTCCGACTGTATGGTATGCATGTTGCATTATATTTATGACCTTGGGTGAAGAAATGTTTGTCAGATGTATTTGGGACTTAAGTCGCTGTTTTCTCCGCGCTCAACTCTGCATTGCTTAGTTTTGTTTGTTTTAGAAGCTGTAGTAATTTTGTGGGTGTGTTTAAGAAATTATCTGTTTTGCATAATTAACTTTTTGTAAAAAAAGTTGTAAAACAATGCATGGAAATGACCAGTGCATTTGGTAGATGCTGTATTTAATTCCCTCCTCTGAAATATCTGAATTTTATCTACCTGTTTCTGAAGAAGTGACTCTGTAGAGATGCACTGTTCATATATTTAAAGCTCTTATGAACTTTCTTAAAAGCATTCATGCGCCTGAAGAGCTTCTCACTTTGTGCCTCCTTTCACTAAACGTAACTGCAAATCAATTAACTCCTCGCTATTGACTACACTAAGATTATAAAGCTGTCTCTCTAAATGAACTGGATCTCTTTAGTATGCAATTAGACTTTTCCTGATGGGTAATTTCATAAAGAATCCGCTCTGTGCGACTCTCGGTATGTGATCGAACAACAGGACGTGTCAGCAGGCTAATAGCAGCTCATCTCACATCTTTTTGTCTGCACGACTCTGTGTTGCAATTACGAGCATAATTGAAATCAGTTATGAGCACACCCGCAGTGTTACTAAAGTTAGCAGTCATCTTTGTCTGATACGTCGGTCACCATTTATAAGCCAACGTTTTATATGAGCCATAATGTACTTTACTTTTGACTCCTTTTTATTGATACTTTTAGTATCGAATCACATTTGACCTCATTCCCAGAGGTCCTTTCAACAGCAACTGTTGCACTTGTCAAATGTGATGTACAATTACCTTTTGTCTGGTTTTCTTTCATTACACACTTTATTCCAATGTTCCCATGCTGTTTGCCTGTAAGACGGGCAGGCCAATGACAGGACTAATTGAGAAGGGGTAAATTAAAAAGTCTTCAGAGAGCTATCGAAGAGCCTTTCAATTAGCCAAGTGTTTATCACCCCGGGCAATAAAAAGACACCTCTTGTTGTGGCAGGAGAATATGTTGAACAATAAAAACACACACACACACATAGTGTCTGAAGGCGAAAAACAAAGCAGTCAGCTGGGAACTCCAGTTTACTTAAAAGTATGTGTGTGGATTAGTGTTGGGCGATATGCCCCATTTTGAGATCGTCCTATCGTCAGCCTGTGAGATCGGCGATACACGATAGTATCGGGGGGCGGGGCAGTAGTTTACTCATTTATTTATTTGTTCATTTATGACAAGACTTGATTGGTGGAAAAAAGAACAAGAGCAACACCGTCATGAATGCATCTTTCTTAAAACTAATGCCATTAATCTGAGTGCGTCATTAAAGCCCAGACGCTCTTTGCGTGCCAGAGAGGGAGAACAGGACACGCGCTGGTTTTAACCCTCTGCGCGCTAACAACCTCTCTAGTGCAAGGAAATGTCAGAGATAGGGCTGCTCAATTATGGGAAAAATCATAATCCTGATTTTTAACACGATTATTTAATGACTGTAAAAACATGCACCTGCGCAGACACACGCAGCGCACATAAAAATAATTAAATGCATTTGTTTAGTGCTGTTGCAGAAGGTTACACGTGTCAAGCAGTGGTGCTCTCAGAGGTGCCTTTTTAAACACACTGGTCCAGCGGAACACAATCATATTTTAAACACGAGGGATGTATTGCTAAAACTCCTTGAAAAGCATATCATAAACAGGATTACTATCTGACTTCAAGTTCAGACAGAGCGCAGCTCTGTGCAGCGGGTTATATTTTAAACAAAAGGAATAGTTTGCCTCAGCTCGCATGAATCGCATTAAACCGCACAAATACATAAGGATTACTACTTCAGTTTATGTTTAGACTTCAGACAGATGCGAGAGCGCGTGCATGTGAGACAGAGGGAAGCGTAGCTGCTCATCCACGCGCTGGATTTAGGTGCTAGAACGAGTCCGAGACGCGCGCATTAAGTGCATCTGCGTGCAAGAAGGAACTCTCTCTCTACAAGCTCTCCGCGTAAAGTGAAGCACAAACCCTCATGCGAGGAAAAGCATGCAAAACTATGATGATGATGATAATAACAACTATTCGCCAACTATTGTCATGACTATCGCCATGAAAGCCTGCCATTGGCGATATGTCGGACGATCGTCGATACACGATACTATCGTCTATCGGCACAACACTAGTGTGGATAGTGTAAGCACTATGGGTTGTAGAGGTTTTTGCATTTATGTCCTATGTCCTACACAGGGTTGCCAACTTTGTCACTGCCGGGTGTGGTTTTGTGTCACATACAGTACTTTAAAGTGCATCTATTTCATTGCTGTCAAAAAATGGGACGTGGGAGGTCACATATGGGACTAATCAATTTGGCCCAAAATATGGGACGTCCCGGGTAATACGGAACAGTTGGCAACCCTAGTCCTGCAGAGCTATACAAAGTATTTAAAGGAGATCATGCTAAATCCACTTTCTTAGCTCTTAAATGCATTTTGTTGTATATTTGTAGTGTTTAGAAGTACATAAAAGTTGAAATTAGTCTCTTCAGGTGCTTTGTTGATATCTTTATATTACAAAATTCATCTAAATGTACCATTAAAAATATGTAATTAAATGTGTAGTTCGTTATATTAAAAGTATATGACCATACTAACAATTTAACATGAAAATATTCTCATATATGTTGAGTTCATGATATGAATGCAATAAGAATGCCTTATATACGATCTGAAAATATGACCATGTGGCTGAGTGGTTAGAGAGACTTGCTTGTAACTCGGAGATCGGGAGTTCGAATCCCACAGCCGGCAGGAAATGTCTGAAGGGTTTCGGTGCGGTGGACGGGTGAAGTGCAAAGGCAATCATGTCTTTTCGCTTTTTTCATGTCTCTTTTCCTTACACGGCGGTCCTACGGTTGTCAACATTTTTAGACGTGCATAACACGTCGAAAAAAAGACATCGCCTGGCGTTACAAAACAACCCCTTTTATGGACCGGATTCGGACATCCAAAAATTACATGAAAAAGACGTAATTCCAACGTCACTTTGCGCAGTGGGGATGTGTACGTATATGGTGTTTATTTTTACAACCATATTTTTTCATCAAGTTCTCATGGTATTTTATTTTAGCATGGTATTTCTCTTAGAAATGAAGTGAAATGAGTGTAAAACAATGTGTGGGAAATGCATTTCATTTCTCTTTCATGGCACAAAATGTGTTACAGCTTTTGCATATAAGATTTGGCCACTACTATGCTTCACGCAAGGCTTGCCCTACAACTTTCTGCTAACCAGTTCAAATCTTTAACTGGGCCAGGCCTGTTTTTGCTGATTTACTACATGTACTGTATGTTAAAAGACATTCAATTATTCATAGAAATGCTCATACAAAATCAAATATTATGCTTTACAGATGCAGTATACACACAACATACATTTTATCATTCATTGTCCTCATTAATCTTCAGTTAACACGATTTTAGTGATGGTGTGAAACACGCTTCATCATCTCAACATGTCCAGATGAGAGAAAGATTGGTTGGATGGATGAATGAAATGATGTAAAAAGCCAACAACCCTCTCTCAAAGTCATTGGCTAGACACAAGCCAGTCTTAAAAATGCATGAATTTCATTGCATTAGTCATAATATCAGAGCACAGCATCTCAGAGCTAAATTTTTTAAAGTGCAAGGTCATTTAATGTGGATGCATCATTCAATGTTTCAACATTTCTTGTGTAGAAAATGTTTCGCTTCTGCTTGTCTCTAAAAATGTCAGCTGGCTTGATATTTGTTTTTTTTTTTAATATTCAACTCTCACCCCCTATATGTGTTAGGATATCAATAAAAACACACTGTGCAAAAATTTTTATTGTACCTAAAATATCTAGAGGTTGCTCAAAACCTTTGAGTATTTCCATAATCCATATTTTTGCAATAACTGTACCATTTCAAAACGCACAACAAACATAAAACTTCCAGTTCCAGTTATTTCAGTCTCTTCTGATCCAAGTAACCATATAGCGGACTTGCTTTGTGTTGCTTCAGCCATTGTCTCAGTGTATATTGTCTATTGTGCTTCAAAGACATATCACAACTAAAACATGAGTTTTAATTGCATGGAGCATGGTCAAATAAGTCCATTGCTGCCATAAGTATATATTATTAAACAATTATACATGCTAGCACAAAGTATCACATAATACGCAAATGTGTTAAACTAAAGGGCTTGACCCACCTCTTAATATTAATTAATATTGAAAAAATGTTGCCCTATTTATTTAATTATTCAAACATATTGGTGAGGTGAGAGCATGAACTTTTAAAAGTTGAAAAATAGAAAAATATTACAAAGGGTGACTATAATGAATAATTCAATAATTCATTCAATAATAAAAAAAATCTTTCATTATTTACTCCTGTCATGTCATTGTAAAACCATTTGCTGTTATTTTTCATGGAATACAAATCATTTCTTTAAAATCTATACAAGCAGCGTTTTATAGGAACCATGGGATGTCATGAACCACTATACCACAAGAAAATATACCATAAAGTAGCCTATGCAGCTTGTAGTCCGTGCACTTTATTATTTGTTAAGTTTATTTATTAATCATAGATTACAGTATGTGACCTCTATAGACTGTGTGCTTTGCGTGATAGACAGAAAAACAAGCCATTATTAATGTTGCACCTATTTTCCAGGTTTAAAATAACCATAACGTCCTGATTCCTGAGTTGAGCATGGGCGGAAATCCCGGGGGGGTCGGGGGGGACAGGACCCCCCCTATCTGAGGGTTGTCCCCCCTAAATTATCATTAGAATATGTGTATTGAAAATAATTTAATGATTTATAATACTTAAACTAGTTGTGTAAGAAGTGAAACAATACAAATGCAAACGGAGCAACAACAAAAAAACGTTTTAAATATTTGGATTCCCCCTCCCTTGCCTCACAGTGGTTTGGTCCACTGCCCACGCCCCTTTTACCTCACCACCACACATTCCGGTGGTAGAGAAGTGTACGGAGCCGACGCGTTAATAAGCTATATACAATACAACGTTTCCCATCACTTATCAGTTTATCCTCATATGTTTTAAAACTGGACTATTTTGACATATAAACATGAACATATTTCGTTTTCTGAGAACAGAAGCAGATAAACGATCAAGAAAACATTTTTATGCATTCATGCAGAGGTGAGGCAGAGCTGAAAGTAACAAATTACATTTACTCACCTTGCTGTAACTGAGTTTTTTGTGTACTTTTACTTTGAGTAGTTTTTAAAATCTGTACTTTACTTTTACTTAAGTATGTTTAAAGTATTGTTGGTTACTTCGCTACATGTTAAATCATATCCGTTACTGAGTAAAAATAAATAAAAAAGTAAGGTGATAAAGACGCGCCACGGTCGGATGATTGATTGATGGGCGGGGGAACGCGCAAAAAGAACCATGGAGAGGGACGAGACAGGCGCAGGCTAATGCAGACCCTCAATTCAATTCTTACGAAAGAAACCCCTGGCCATTGACGCAAAGCGATTGTTTCATTCAGGTAGGGTTCATGCTCTTGAGTACGGAGTTTGAGAATTGCCGACCGTGTTTAACCGCTAATTTGCACGATGCATTTTTAATACATGCGCATTATCTTCCGAGGTCTAGCAGCTTCGCGTCAAGTCAAACAACTTGAGAACGTCCTCGAGAATGCGCAGATCATTAGACATTGCAGAGAGAGAGAGAGCGCGAGAGAGATAGATTGAAAGACATCAGGTACACAGGTCTGGGAGCTAATAAACGTGTAAAGGATGTATAGTGTATAGCCATGGCACTCATCTCATTATATGTTCATTTATGTATATAGTTTAATAACAATGTATGTTACCAGCAATACATCAATTACAACCTTCATATAATGATTGTATTTACTAGCTGCTGACCTCATATTATTTTTGCTTCAAAAGTGCATAACTCACCTGTAAAAATCATTAAATAATTCCATAAATGTTTCTTAGTTATAAAAAGTTTATTTTATTAACATTTGTTATTGCACTTTAATTGTAGAGATGTTTACAATTAAAAACATAGTTTGAGATGTATATATCCTTCCTTTGTGAACTATACTAGAAACCTCTCCCCGCTGTAAAAAAGTAACTCTTAAAATTAAAATGACTTTTTACTTGAGTAGATTTTTAGACCAGTAACTTTACTTTTACTTAAGTAAAATATTATTAAAGTAACTTTACTATTACTTAAGTAGAAAATTGTATTACTCTTTTCACCTCTGCATTCATATGTATTAAAATTAAATTTGCGTCCGTTCATAGAGAAAGAGAAACGTTTTCTATCTGTACCCATTTCCTTGCAAGTACAATTTTGCCTGTATTATTGGTGTCCCCTTCAAAAATTGTTCTTGAAAAATTTTATGTTTATTGTCCCCCCCAACATTTAGATGAGATTTTCGCCCCTGGAGTTGAGTTATGACATCAGAGATGCACCATAGACTACAACAGTATTTGCATGTTTAGGTGAATCAACCCCTTACTTTTCCAAAACATTTTTGGACTCACTGTACATTTTACACATAACACGGTATCTCTAATTCTGGAATTTTAATGCACATTTTAAAATCCACACACACATTTTAGAATTAAATTAGAGAGCAAAGGTATTCAGATCACAGTTCAGAATATCCAGCAGGGCGTCAAAAACAGAAACAAATATCTGTAGGACGAAAAATGGAACAACTGAGACGTGGCGACAGACAGAGATGGAACGCAGTCATTCATTGCGCTTCATTCACCTGTTCCCTCAGTGTGAGCCAGAATTAATGAGTGAACAATCTCTGCATAAGTGAAATGAGGTGTGCTGAGGAACGGGAATATGGGAAGGGGGGAGGGGGCGTGGGTTTGCTTATCAAATATGCACAGGATTATTACAGTATCACAGTTTGGCACAGAGGAGAAATAATTGTAATACACTGTGGGTAAGAGGAGGGGGTCGAGGGCGATATCAGACCGTTTCATTTCCTGCATCTTATTAGTGCCAGGCTGCAAAATGCATGTTTTCTGCACAAATGCATCATTAACACAGCCGGTCACAAGAGGCTTATTGTGTTGGTTCTTTTTGAGCAAACTTTTAAGAATGAAACAATGATTGAAACCAACTGCCTCATTTGAGTTTGTTTAAACCCATGCAGTCAATAATAAAAGAGAAAGAGAAAATTTACAGTTTGCATGAGTTTGTTTTATTGAAATGTATTTGTTTTAGGCAATTTTCTGGACTGAACTTAAAGAGCACCAATGGTCCGATTTAGTGATGGGGAAATGAAGCTTCGAATGAAGCACCGATACTTCTCTTACTGTTTCGAACCATGATTCGAAGCCTCAACGAGGGTGTCGAAAACAGCGCCATCTTTTGGCTAATAAAACATATAGCAGTTGCTTCTGGAAAAAGCTCCGTCAATGAAGCAACAAGCTGATGAAATTCAGATGAATATTAATATTATGTTTACAAATAAAGCTTAGACAACGTGTGTGTGAATGGTCAATATAATAAATGTATTTACTTATTAAAGTGTGGCAATAAAGTATGAGTATTAGTTAATATTCATATGATTCAATATTGTATTGTACAAAATAGTGTTCACACGCACATAATAACACACGCTCACACAAGTATAAGTAAATACAATACTATATATACAGTATAATGTGGGACAAAAATGTGAATAAGGCAAATAACTCATAAAAAACCTCTGGGGTTCGAACCTTCTGACACGCAAAGGGAAGCGCACACGTGACTGTGCAGAAAGTGAAGCTTCATTTGTCATTGGTCACGTGATTTCAACGTTAACAACACAAGCTTCGAATCAAAGCTTCATCTGGCACGCCCACTTTTGCTCGACACAAGCTTCGAAGCCTCGCTTCAAATGTAACATCACTAGTCCGATTCACGATTTTACATTACATTGTGTGTAAGTGTGTATTAGTACATGTTAATGATATGCGAAAGATATATACCCCAAAGTAATAGATTTCATGAGTTATCTCTTTTCTTGGACTACAACAAACACATGGATTGTAGGCATCAGTTTACTACCTGGGATTAGTGATGTAGACAAGACCGACATTATCATAATTCCTCCCGCTTCGGACTTACAGTCTGTAAGTTAACTCTTGTCAGCATTGCATTGAATCTTTCAAACATGGTAAGTAGCGTCACATTTCCTGCTAACGTCAAAGGTATTCAGGCCAATCACAACGTACAGATTAGCTGGCCAATCAGGAATACAGAGCTTTTAAAATTATTGCAATTTTCAGGAAGAGAAATCTGGAGCTACAAAAATGTATAGTATGTGGAAAATAATGTGTTTTTTAAACATAAACCACTCTAACACATTTTATTATACCAAATACAAAAAATAACCTTGATTTTAAGCAATTAAATAGATTCACTTTAAAATCTGCTATCAGTATATAGTACCACATTTTTGGATAGTTAACTCAAAAATGAAAATTCTGCCAGTATGAGTTTCTTTATTCGGTTGGACACAAAATATTTTGATAAATGGTGATCATCACACAGTTATTGGTACACGTTAACTTCAATAGGATAAACAAATACCAGGGAAGTCGATGGGTGCTGCCAACTGTGTGCTTACCATCATTTATCAAAATATCTTCTTTTGTATTGAACCGAAGAAAAAACTCATACAGGTTTAAAACAACATGGGGTGAGGAAATGATGACAGAATGTTTTATTTTTGGATGAATTATCCCTTTAAATTAAGTAGATATAAATTGTATAAAACCTAAAAAAGCAATGCAAATTGTTCCTCGTATTTTGGCGCTTTATCTTATATACTGTATGATATAAAGATTGACATTACATTATTACATTTGACAAAACATCTAAAATGAGAGTGTAAATAAAACTGGAAAAAGATAAAAAAAATATGGGGCCCTATTTTAACGATCTAAGCGCATTGTCTAAAGCGCACAGCGCAACGTCTAAATGGGCGTGTCCGAATCCACTTTTGCTAATTTAACGACGGGAAAAATGGTTTGTGCGCCGAGCGCATGGTGGAAAAGGGTTGGTCCTATTGTAATGGGAGTATTTTGGGCGTAACGTGCAGTAAACCAATGAGAGTCTCAGCTCTCATCCCCTTTAAAAGCCAGTTGAGCTGGCGCTATGTCTAATCCCTATTTAGATGACGGACTTTGTAAACTGAAAAACTAAGCGGAGGAAGAAGATCCCCAGTTTAAGATTAATGTTAAATAGTTGTGTTGTTTTTCACTTGTATTGAAATTGTAATTTTTTTATTAAAACCTTTAAAACCCGTTTTCTTTTAGTCATGGAAGTAAAAAGCAGGCTTGTAATTGCTTTAAATGTATGGCTATCCAATATCATCAAAAAATTATTTACAAGTATGTAAGAGAAGGTTTGTACTCTAAAAATACTTTATTTGTAACAAACAGGAGATAAAGAATTTACAAACGGCTCTCCTCACGTTTCAGCACTTTGGACAGCGTTTTTTTTTTTAGCAAAGAGTTTTTTTAAGCATTACTTAAAAAAATTTCTCATCTCACCATATCCACAGGTACAGAGTAATCATATACAATAAATCCGTGAGGTAGCATTAAAAAAAACATTTAAAAACAGACGCATTTGTTCAAAGCAAAGCATTTATTTACTTACCAGGCTGCAGGTGAAGCAGCTCTTTGCGCCTTCTAACGTCTCATAATTAGTCATCATTTATGTCCAAGAGACTCAATAATAATCTTTTACATTCAATCCTTTAATCTTTGATATTTAAAAGCATTTTTGTGCTGCTGCGCATTCATGTACATTGTAATAAGCAAACCAGCGTTGTCCTCCCGTGTATAGGCGCATTTTACTAATGCGCTCTTTAAATAACATAAAACACATTGCGCCATTGACTTTAGACTTTAGACCAGGTTTTTGTTGGTCAATGGCGTAGTCTATTTTAGTTGCCTCAAAATAGCAACGCGCCAACAATGCACCTGAACACACCTCGTTTTCAGACTAGAACGCCCATGGGCGCAAAAGGGGGCGCGAATGCATTTGCTATTTAAACAACGCGGCGCTAAACGTGAAAATTAGGGTGGAAACTAGCGAAAGACACTTGCGTCGCGCATTGCGCTGCATTGCGCCGGGTGTAAGATAGAGCCCATGGTATTTTAAAAATTCTGCATTTTGGGTAGAAGGTAAATATTGTATTAATTTAAGTGACCAGCTACTTTACACTTGTTTTGAGTTCCCCAAAAAATGGTGCACTTTATAATAGCAAAGGCCAAAAAGTTTTAGTTTCTCCTGAAACAGCTTTAAATGTTTTTTTCTTTCTCTCTCCCTACAGATTCCGCCCTACCGGATTAAGGTTAAACCCAAAAGAGCGCTCAAAATTCCTCACACAAACGCAAAGCAAGGTGTCAAGAGCAGCAGCAACATTACAACAGGTGGATTTTACAAACACAAAGTATATATGTGTGGGAGAGCAGAACCTTCAAACGCAGATATTTTAGAAAAACCTGCGGAGTGCAGGGTGACAGAACAAAGACGGGGCGTAATATAGATATATCTTGTCCAAATCGATTAGTGTTTGAGTAAATGTCCAATTAATCTGCTTTACGATAACAGTGTGTGCTTTACAGCATGAAATATGCATGAACGATCTATCAGACTAGCGTTTAAAAATTCTTTTCATCCTACACCCCGAGGAGAGGTGTCAGATCGGAGCTGCGTGCTGGGGTTAGCGTATGTGTGCTGATGAGGCCCTTCTGTCTAAAAACCCTTCTCGTGGAGCTCTCCCTGGGACGAAACATTGGAATTGGCCTTTGGGATGGAAAAACATTCAAACACGTGCAATCATTCCCTTTCATTTCTTGTCAGCACTTCTCAAGCTCTTTGTCTTGCAGACATCTGAGTGCACGGTCCAGACGCAGACCTAGAAATGGTTTTCAATAGGCCGTCCTCTCGTTCGCGCCGCATGGGTTACGTCAGGCAGGGAGTCTGTGGGTTTTGTGTAAACACTGCATTTAGCACAAGTTTGCTTCATGTTTCTGTGCAGATGAATTAATCTACACAAGCAAGTCCAGACTATATTCTTGGCTTGGCGTTGTTAAACAGATTTCCCTTTAAATGTCTTTGCTAAATCTTTTAGTGTGAAAGGCATTTTTGAGTATTTTGCACCCCAGGAAAGTATTCCTACTGAGTTCGACCAATTGCACATGATCTTAGCAAGTCAGGAAGAGAAAACATACATAGTCTGCCTGATTGTACAAATCAGATTTCCATCGATTTTTGTTTATCTTTGACATTTCTGTCTCCTCAGCAGCTGCTGTCGTTTGCTGCTAGTGAATAAGATTTTGCTTTGCTTCCAGTTTCTGTGGCCAGTAAATACCACAAGGAAAAAGGACTGTGACTAAAAAGAAACAGTTTGCCAACAATGAAAAGTCATGATTTACTCATCCTCATCATTTCAGACTCAAAAGCTTCATAGTGACCACAATTAAGCACTTAAGTACAAGAAAGCACCATAAAAGTGTTTGTAATGATGACTTATGCACTATATTCCAAAGGAACAGCCTAGAGTCTAGGCTAGGCTCTGCTAGGCTAGCAGAACGTCTAGGCCCTAGACGTTCGTAGGCCCCATGTCCACTGGAGCATTATACTGTATACTGTGGTTGACATATGTTTTCAGTTGTTTCCAATGCAAGCGCCTCGCTTAAAAAAAAAAAGTCCACACTCCTTGTCGTCACTCAGTGTTGTATTCCGTGTGACAAGATTTGCGAAAACGTGGGAGAAATTTGGGAAAGAACGCTCAGCTCGTCCAGTCACAGTGAAGGCGGGGCGAGACAAATATCATACAAATCTACTGGTGTACAATGACTGATAAACAAAACAGAAGTATTATAGCAAACAAAGCGCTCAGCTGAAGAAACTCTGGCAAGCGGCATCAGTCGGTGTGCGTGTGGCATTTTCAGACGCATTGTGCTTTGGTGGACACAAGGGGCTCTATTTTAACGATCTGAAACGCAAGTGCGAAGCGCAACGCGCAAGTGAGTTTGTGGGCGGATCTTGGGCGCTGTTGCTATTTTCCCGGCGTGAGAAATAACTCTTGCGCCGGGCGCAAATCAATAAGGGGTTGGTCTGAAGTAGGTTCATTATTCATAGGTGTGGTTTGGGCGTAACGTCAAATAAACCAATCAGAACGCTAGCCAACATTCCCTTTAAACGCAAGGGCGCAAGTTCCATGGCGGGTTGCTATTATTATGACGGATTTACCAGGCGCACGCCAGGAGCGGTTCACAGCCGAGGAGACCGACGTCCTTGTACGGGGGAATCCCACGCTTGCCAGCATAAATCGGGCACGCCGTGTAACGGGAGGTGGATCTGCCTCAGGACTTGACGCCAGCAGAGGACATCGCTGCGTCCACCCTCAACGCTGAAAGGGTTTGGGGGCTTTGAAATCGGACCCAAGAAACGCAAGCAAGGTCCAACCCCAAAGTACTCTTACAAATCAAGTTCATATACATTAAGGTTTCTTATGAAAACATTTTAACTATTATTTACATAAAATAAACGTAATACAGCCACACAACAAAGTTATGAAAATATTTTAATCGTTATTTGCATGAGAATAAATAAAAACTATCACCACAATGCTCACCACTATGATTCCCCTTATCTCGTGTATTAATATTTTTAAGTGTAACAATTTATGATTTGCAAAAATAACTGTTGCTTCTGTGTAGATTAGATAAGCAAATTGTATGCGCGTTGTGCACGCTATACATTATGGTCAAGCATGTGCCCTTAAAATAGCATAATGAACAACGCGCAACGCGCCACTGACTTTAGACTAGTTTTTTTTGGTTAGTAGCGCAATTGTTTTTTGAAACTGCAAAATAGCATAAGAGATGGTTTGCGCCGCAACACGCCTCCTTTTTGCGCTGAACCGCCCAGGGAGCGCAAGTTCATTCCCTAGTTTGCTGACGTGCATCTGTGGAGGGAAAAACCCTGCTGTGCGCCGGCGCAAAATAGGAATGATACATGCGTCACTGACAAAGTCAATTGCGCTGGGTGCAAGATAGGGCCCAAGGCCTTAAGGCACATTCACAATATAAGCTATTTGTCGCTGTGTGTCGCTCATATTTTTCAATAAGGGCGTTAAGAGGCGTGTCTAAATTTGGTTGTAAACAAATGAATACCGTCCACTCCAGTAACTGACGACAGACGGATGACGTAAATGCCACTGCTTTGTTCTTATTGGTAGTCGCTCCCGAAAGTCGCTCATAATTTGCATAAAGTTACATTTTCTCAACTTTGCGACTGGACACACCCCATTCCATCACCAACGGTCACTGTCGCTCGTGTCGCCGGAAGTTGCCAAGCTTCCATTGAAATGAATGAGATTGTGTTGCTCTGCTACTGCTAGTCGCTGCTAGTCTGAATAGAGCTTTAGGAAGCATCTACACCAAACCGTTTATGCTTGTGGCTGGTGTATATTTTAAATTGTTTCCAATGGAAGTACAGCTTTAAAGTAAATCTTTCGAAAACGACAGCAGCTGGTATGTTTTATCCCCATTTATCCATACCCAGGGACGTGCACAGACATTTTGAGGGGCAGGGGCTCAAGTGAAATAAAGGGCACTTCTCATAATTATGTATAAAAAAGTATATATTTTAACGCAATTCTGACTTCCTTTTTAAAAAATATAAAAAAAGTTAATTAATTTTATCTTCCTCAAACTCACGCAATTGTTTAATTTTCAAAAGATGTCAACAAAATAATCAGTTGTTCACACAGACACCATGGTCTCCTTAGTAGTCTAGGTTTATAGAGCGGGAAAGGAAGCCATTACACAATGTGCATGTTTTGAAAACATTAAATTACACATTAATTACAAATTTGTTAAAATGCTAAAAACAAAGTTGTGACTGCTGAGTTAGCGCTACATGCCAATAAATGCTATAACATATGCTAGCGTTTAGCTGATTAGTTGTTACTCAAAATGTATTTTTGTCTGATAAGGGCTCAAAATATAAGGTCTGTTTACTAATGTGAGCTTCTGGCATGAGCCTCAGAGCAGAGCCAATCAGAGCAGAGCTCAACATTATTATTCATGACCCTTTCAAATAGGGCAAAAATATACCATTTAATTAAAATGAAAAATTCTAGGGTTGTAAATGGACATGTAAAAACGTTTCTGGATAATTTTTGCACTTAATAAAGCAACATACCTTCTATGTAATTGTCAAAGAACAATTTAACATATTATGACAACACATCCTATGGCACCTTTAATCTTAGGTTTCATATTTAATAGGGTTACACATGTCAGAATCAACAAATATAGATTAGGCCTATTTTATTTTAATTTTATATTTTACTTTTTTGTGATGTCAGTGAAAATTCAGACTGGGCAAGTAAAATACTGAACCATCAGATTTCTTCCTAATCTACTCCAGCACTCCAGTATAACACATTATACTTATTTAACAGCCATTACAAAAAAACGCAAACAAAAAAGCTTACTACTGCAGTTAGCAATTATATTATTGTTTGTGCTTTATTATTTTATGTCTATTTAAACTACATACACTACACTGTTACAAGTTTGCAACTCTTTAGGTTAATATGGGATTGCCATGGAAAACAATGTCCCTGAATCGTTATGTGTAACAACGTGTCCCATATTTTGTGCATAAAACTGTTAATATAAGAAAGCTTTCTTCCTCACACACTTAAGGGCGATTTATAGTCGTGCGTAGGTCCTACGGCGTAGCTACGGCGTAGGCTATCCGTAGCCTGTGCGTAGCTCTGCGTAGCCTGACGCGCACCTCACAAAATTTCTAACAGCGCGTCGGCTCTACGCGGACCGTAAGCGCTGTGATTGGTCCACCAGAACCCCTCCCGTCAGGTAAAAAAACTGCGTCATAGGTATTTCCGTTTGAGACGGTGAAAACAAAGATGAGCCAAGTTGAGGAGTGATTTAACTCTAACTGAAACATAAGTCGCTGTTTATTTACTTCCATCATTGCTGGTCTTCTCAAATTATACACAACAAGTTGCTATTTCTTCTTCGTTTGTGGGTTAACTTGCTTAGCTTCTTCTTCTGTGACGACTTCTGCTGCTACTGTGGTTACACACGTGATTACTGCCAACCAGCGGTTTCGCGTGTGTTTGCACGTCGACGCGGACGGCGACGCACAAGTATAAATGAAAACCGACGCGGAACCTACGCCGTCGCTGCTACGCCGTAGGACCTACGCACGACTATAAATCGCCCTTTACCGGTAGCTGCCTCGCGTCTCGTTCTTCAGGCTGAGCTTTGGCGCTTGAAGCGTGAATGATGCAGCACGAGTGTAGACAGACCAATCATAAGGCGCAGTAAGTTAGAGAGGCGGGACTAAGGAAAGGTAAAGCCAATCATATTAGCGATTAGAATTTTGGAGGCGGGACTCATCTGTTAACCGTTTGTGTGCCACGAATAGCGCTATTTTTCTTTATATAAGAGTTTAAATCTCATTTAAATGATTTCTGAATAAATTCATGTTAAATTAAATAAGCAACAAGTAAAAAACACAAGAAACAGACAGACATTAGTTGTTATATGAATAAAGATCATATTTTTTTTTTTTTTAAAAAGCACCCCAGAAAAAAAGGGCACTTTCTCTCCAGGAATAAAAAGGGCAGGTGCTCAAGCCCCCTTTGATGTCTATGTGTGCACGTGCCTGTCCATACCCAATGCTGAGTGGCCAGAGTTGAAAAATGTTCATCTCAGCTCATCAATGTCACTTTTTACTTTGTTGTCCAATCACAGTGGAGGAGGGGCTGGACAAATACCAGAACAACCAACTGGCAAATTTGTACGACCAAAGCAAACAAAACACTTAGCTAAAAAAAAAAAAAACGGGCAAAGCATACACAGCTGCCGTTCTCCTGGCACTTTAGTGTATATATAGGCCCTCTTATTCACTAACAATCTTGGGCAATTTTTGAGAAAAGCTTGAACCAAAACATTGAATTGCATTTTACCTAATTCAAACTCAGATAGTGTTGGGGTAACGCATTAAAAGTAACGTGCTTTACATAATAATTTTACTTTTCTGAAGTAACGAGTACTTTAACGCAGTGGTTCTCAAACTGGGGGCCGCGAGATGGTGCCAGGGGGGCCCCAGTTTTATGACATTTTATAAAATACATTCATTTATCGTGAATTCTGTGTAATTAAACCTAAAAAAATAAGGCTACTAACCAACAGCACTACTTTGTATAACTTAATATGTTTTGTTTTATTAAAATGTTACATTTTAGAACAGTTTTTTTGTCATAAATTTCTTTCGGGAGCGCAAAGGAATGCACCATACACAAGGGGGGCCGCACACGGAAAAAGTTTGAGAACCACTGCTTTAACGTATTACTTCATAAATGTACATATTAATATTTTAGGTACTTTTTTAAAAAAGTAATGCAAATTAGTTTTCAGTTTAATTAATTTGTTGTAAAAAACAATGTACTGCATTAAACTGAACGTATTAATGTAGATTTAGTTACTCTATGCGTGCGCGCCTGAGCGGGAACCTCTTCAGACAGAAAGGAAAATGGCAGGTCAGAGCTTGACATTTTTGTGATGAAAATATGCAATTTCTGAATGCAGAACTCCTCAGTTATAAAAAACACCTGCAAGGAGTGAAAGAGATCAAGCTTAAGCCAAGTAAGAAAAAGTAATACAAAAAAGTAACTATAAAGTAACGTGAGCATTACTTTCATGAAAAGTAACTAAGTAAGACAATTAGTTACTTTTTTGGGGAGTAACTTAATATTGTAATGAATTACATTTAAAAGTAACTTTCCCCAACACTGAACTCAGACTAAACGATTAATTCATGTTCAATATACATGTAGACATATTTACTTTTGGTGCGTGTTTGCTTTTTATTGTCTCTTTGCAACTTTTGCAACAGTTGCAAGTGGTCAATGTGAACTATTGTTGTACTGTATAGATAAGTTTTTTTCAGTTTTTGGTGAACTTTTCCTTTAACGTTGATGTACAGTATCAAGCTTGTCCAGACTCTGCAATGAGCTGTAATGTAATGAGGTGGAAATTGGTCATTTTCACTTTTTTACCTTCCATTAAGGACCAATATGAGGAGACATGCCTGAAATCCCCCAATCATTTCTAGCGTTCAGTACGTCAAGCACAAATTGGAATTTTTTCCTGCTTATATCAAAATCAGTTTATTGCAACATCATCCCAAAGTAACGCGTGAACTGCAGAGGGAGTCTGTGGCAACATAAACAACACTTCCTATCATCATATATCAAATATCATATATCAAAAATCAACCACAAAGTGCCGTAACAGATGAAGGGTCTGAAATCACATTTTTAATAATGTCAGCATTTTTATACATGTATTCAGTCACTTTGAAATGTTGTTCAGAATTACCATTAAAAGAAAAAAATGTTTCTTGGTTGTGGGTGAACTCAAAAATGTATTAAAGTGAATGGGGCATGTCTCGCACAGTAATAATGCTACCAATGCTCCTGGTAGGAACAAAAACATATTTTATTAGAAAAAGGGAAGCAAAATACAGTTTCATGGCTGGTGAGAAATATTTACAGCCATTGACAGGTTGCAAAAAATTCAGTTAAGACCCCGACTGTGACTACAACAAATGTTGACTTTCTGCAGCATAAACAACAAACTTGAAAAGAGCAGAGAAGGGCCATGGTACAAGAGTTTAAAAAGCTTGGCAGAAGATGAACAGATTGCAGGTCAAAGGTGAAGGTGTTAACTGCATGAAAGCAATAAAAGAGCACTTCTTCCAAGACCTGCATATAAACAAGCATGGTCTTAAATATTCATGCTATAAAGTTGCTACTCTTTTCATGTGCCAAAAATAAACTGGAGAGATTAAGTTGGAGCAGAAGATGCTAAAGATGAAGAAAAGAGGATGAGGGAAAATGCCGGGTCGTCGCCTTGAATGCATGCTGATTTCAACTACAATTATGAGGTGATAAACGCAGAGCCTTGAAAATGTTCACCAATTTTCTTCTATTCTGCTTCGAACTGTCCTTTATTACTGACTTTTTTGTATCTATTGTTCTCATGGCTCTTTTTAAGTGGAGTGGACATGCTGTGGGAGGCTGGTAGCAGCTATAAGTACCCGAGCCCCGAAGCAGCGACTTCAAACCAAGAAACAAAGGTAAATCAGTTAGGTTAGCCTGCTGTGACAACTAAATCTGTTTGTTCCTTACCAATATCAGGTTCAGTGTACAGTTGAATCCATTTGGACCCTGTAAGACCACCCCCCACCCCGGCACATTCACTTTTTTGCAGTACGAGTTGTTGCTTGAATTGACTTGCTTATCCGTTTCATTTGGTCACATGTAAATGTTTTGTTATAATAGAGTGTTTATTATTGTTAACGTGTCTGAATGTAAGGCTCAGTCCGATCCGTATGTGCTGTGATAGTGCAGATATTTATGTGATGCGATTGAAGTTACAGATTTGAATTATATTAGGTTTAGTAATTTTATAAGCCTTCCATTAACCGAGGCATTAGTGACATAACTTGAATGATTAGAATCTTAATGCACGTAATATATTGACATCTCATACTAAATTAATCACTACAATCTCCTTCCACACACATTGCCCACAACCAACCTCTTCTGTCATGGCAGCACACAGCACCCAGAGAGCGGTTTCGAGGATAAAGTGGACCATGGCTGGAGGTGTCAGTGTAGAGATGAAGGTGCTGTGAGGGGGAAATGGAGAATTGGGAAAGGGGAGACCAGGAACGTGTAGCTCAGTGTCTTGGGGGTAACGCATTACGTAATAATATTACTTTGTTGAATTAACGAATAAAGTAACGCATTACTTTATAAATGTAAACATTAATATTTGAGTTACTTTTTCAAAAAAGTAATGCCAGTTACTTTTCAGTTAAATTAATTCAATTTAAAAAAATAATAATGAATACTGAACATAGTCATGTATAATTACGTGTGTGCGCATGTGAGGGGGAACAGTTTGAGTTAGAAAAGGCCAAAGCTTGACATTTTGTGATGGAAATATGCCAACTTCTCAGTCATAAAATAACACCTGCAATGCTTGAAAGAGATCAAGCCTCAGCCAAGTAAGAAAAAGTATTGCAAAAGTAGCTTAAAGGTAACGCAAGTATTACTTTCCATGAAAACTAACGCAAATTAGTTACTTTTTGGGGGAGTAACTTAATATTGTAATGCATTACTTTTAAAAGTAACTTTCCCCAACACTGGTGAGGATATTAAGGTGAATAAGCCTGCTTACACAACAACTACGTAGGTAAAAAATGGTAATGTTTTTCCTTTGCATTTGTGAAAAAATGCCAATGTTTTCAACATGGATCTGCGAAAACAACTATAAAGCTACAAACATACCCAGCAAGCAATTTTGCGTTTAAAAGACATCTAAACACAGCCCATGTGTCTAGGCTAAAACAAGGCTAAAGTTGGTCTGTGGGTGAAAAATTGTAATAGACGTCTAACCATAGCCCAAAAATAAATGAAATTAAATAAATAAATGAAACCAAACATCTCACTGATGACTTTGCTTACATGATGGAAAAAACCTAGCCTGGCTCCGCCCTCCTAAGTGCTTCCGCTTATTTTTCATTTCGCTTCAGCAGTACGTCTGGGATAGCTCTATAGAGTTTCGTTTTCTCCAGCAAAAATCTGCAGGACCAATCAGCGAACAGATGGGGGTGGCTAAGAACGATGACGTTGAGGTCGTGCGTCAGTTTGAGTTGTAGTTCAGTAATGGCAGCGGAGAAAGACGTGAGAAAAGCTATTCGGTCCGTTGTTGCAAAACTGCCGAATATACAGAAGTTAAAGCCGGAGCAAGAACCAGGTTTGCTAACTTTTGTTTGTCTGATTATTCTGACTTGTTGTTTCCGGACGGTTTCGGCGCATGATATACGTCACGACCACATGTTAGCAATTGGCTTTGGCAGATCCTGAGTGAATCTGGGCAGATCCAATAGTTTTAAACTTCAACAATGGACCCTCCTTAACGGAAGTAATGCTTTGCAATGGAGCGTGGCCAGACTCTCTGTACAAATGAAATGAATGTACGAGAGTCTGGTTATACCAGGCTAGAAAAAACCCAGGCATGTAGCGAAATTCAAGTTTATTTGGGCTAGAAGTGGGTTAGTCATAGCCGAATTATATTGGGTCTATAGTTAACCTAGACAGTGAAATGATGGCTGTTGCTTGCTAGGTACAAACAAAAAAGACAGTGACAGCATCAAGCAGTTTTGTTTGGGTGGACAATGCGAAAAGTGACCCTGTGGCCGGTTGCATAAACATAGCCATGACGTTAAGACTGCGTCTTAATTTTGATTCTGACTAACTAGCAATTAGTTAAGGATAATCAGTCTTATTATTTGGATTTAAATTAGACCAATCTACCTTTCTATGTAACATACTTAAAACAGGTATGATCAGTCTTGAAGAAAAAAATTCATGACTACGCTTTTAAGACTAGTCTTAAAGTTTTATGCAACCAGCCACTGGTCTGTAAAGTAAAAAAAATTTGTAAACTTTATTGGAGAAGTGTTAATAAAGTCCTTCAAAAATGAGTTTCAAAAACAAATCCTTGAATCAATTCGCTCCTTGAAAATCATTCAATTTGAATCCAAAAAGAATTTCAGGCTGAGATACCAGAAAACTTTCATTAATGGCGGTGCAAATAAAGTGCTCAGTGCATACCTGTATTAAAAATCACACAAACAAACCTTTCAGTCTCGCAGGACCTGTGCATGATCCTATTTTTGGTAAATTTTATAAGTGTTAAAAAGCAACTATTGTCCGATTCACGATTTTACATTGGTGTGTAAGTGTGTATTAGTGCAGTGCTTTCCAATCCTGGTCCTCAAGGACCCCCTCCCAGAAAGTTTTATATGTCTACATATTTAAAACCCCTAAATCAACTTATTAGCCTCCTTCCAAAATGGTAAACGTGTCTCCCTAAAAGCTGATAAGTTAAATCAGGTGTGTTGAATAAGGGGACATCTAAAACATTTTGGGAGGGGGTCCTTGAGGACCAGGATTGGGAAGCACTGTATTAGTACATGTTAACGATATGCAAAAGGTGCATACCCCAAAGTAAACGATGATGCAAGATATCGTTTCCAACGTAAATCTCTTTTCTTGGACTACAACAAACACACAGATTGTAGGCAACAGTTTACTTCCTGGGCCGACATTATCATAATTCCTCCCACTTTGACTCCTGCAAGTTAACTCCTGTCAGCATTGCATTGTGAGCTAATCTTTCAAACATGGTAAGGAGCGTCACATTTCCGGCTGACGTCAGAGGTATTCAGGCCAAATACAATGGACAGATTAGCTGGCAAATCAGGGACACAGCGCTTTTCAGATCAATGAGTTTTGTACAAAATCAATGCGTTTGAGGAAAGCAGTATATCTGGAGCTACAAAAATGTACGGTATATGGAAAATAATGTGTTTTTTGAACCATAAACCACGCGAACGTATTGTATTATACCAAATATACAAAATAACATTGTTTTTTTAGCAATGAAATAGGTGCACTTTAATAAACTCAGTATATTGAACACCACAAACACAGTCCTATAGGGCGGCCTCCATTGTTGGTATTGTTCTCTCACACATGCCTGTAATCTGAACACTTAATACTTATATGCATTACATCATCGTTTTTACAGATTAACGTTAGCTGCTGAGTAATAACATTTTCCTCTGGGATGATTCATAGGCTGATGTCTTTATGGCATTATGCTTTTATACAGAATAATCCGTCTCTTTAATGCTCTTTGTGTATATTACATAAAGCCACCTGTATTTATGAGAGCAGGAGGTAAACCTTATTATACAATATGTCTATAGTCACTCAGACAAGAACTGTGTGTTATGGGGTTCCTTCTTTGGCAGCTATAAATGATTTAGGCTCAAATCCTTTAAGATTCAAGGATAGGATTAAGGAAATAATCTCACAGACAAATATTCATGTTCCATTGTTCCTCATCTCTGGGACTGAGATGTCTCCTGACAGCATTGGATTTGAGAAGCTATTTTAAACCCCAAAACAGGAGTGTAATCTAATAGGAACATAGCTTTTTCCTTTTTTCGACATTTCTCTAATTGCACTGTTATTCAGTGGCGGCTCGTGACTGCTCATCCGAGGGGCGCAAATTCAAAATAAGTGTTCGGAGTGTAATGTGTTGCTTGTGTTTTCAAAATATCATGTCATGTGAACCATGTGCGTCACGTGTTTTGTCAAAATAAGTGCCTGTTTATGATAAAAGAGACGCCCACGTTCACAAAATACATGCAAGACACTCACTTAACAGTAAACTTTGATTACGCATGAGATTATGCGAGTATCTGGCTAACACAAGCATCTCTTTTATCATAAACCCTTTAGACGCATCTGCAGCAGGCACTTATATTGACAAGACACGTGATGCACACAGGATCACTCGACGCGCCAAACACATATTTGGAAATTACGAACCACACAAATGATGGTCTACATACATGTTGTGACGAACTTCGCATCGAGCGCTCTCGAAAAAGAAGTCACCGGCCGCCCCTGCTGTTATTATAGAGATATGTGTATAGGCACACATGAATTAAACTCAAAACAATTGTAATCATTTAAATGGTTTTTATACATTTTGTAATGTGTTTTATCGCAAGTCCAGTCTCCCATGCCTAAGTGTTATTTGTGTTGGTATAGATATAAAGCATTTTAGGTTATTTACTGCATATAGTTCTGTAACCGTAGGATGCTGATGGCACCCAGGGCTGCTGTGATCTTATTTAAAGACATAAACATGATTTTTATTATCACCAGTTTAATTCCTGCTAGATTATTTGCATCAAATCTTGCATAAGACATTTGGAAATCGTGTTAAGGACAGCAGCTTTGCAATAGTGATTGATTGATTTAAAGAAAAGGGCTTAAAGGGGACAGATAATGAAAAACCATTTTTACCTTGTCTTTGTTGAATAATGGTAGTCTACCCACATTCACAAACATACAAAAAGTGCTAGACATGCTAAACATCTCAGTCTAATAGAAATTCCTCTTTTAGAAATGTCAGCCAGAAAATGGCCCAATCTGAAAAACTGATGCTTATGACATCACAGGCATCTCCCTGCCCCTCCACTTTAAAACAATTGGCTACATTTTTTGAGTGGCAGCAAAGTCAGCCAATCAGTAATGAGATTGCAAGTTAAGCCAGTAGGGGGATCAAAATAGGTGCAAAACCACTTGTTTAAAATTCCCTCACCCTAATAGAGCTATCCGAGAGAGGTTTTTAGGAAGCTTCTAAGGCATTACAGACCCAAACAAAAAAAAATTGTCTACATGTCACAGAACAAGGATAAATACCCCGTTCAATCATTCTATGTCACCTTTAAAGGGGAAGTCCATTCTTGTTTGATATGAGTGATCCTTACTGCCTCTGATGCACGTTCAAATATGAGATACACTTCAAAAACAATGAGATGACCAATTTGCCTCCTTAAAGACCCACCAAATTTACTTATAAAGCTTTGTTTAATGCGTTGACGTAATTTCATTGCAACAGGATGTTATAGGGGAATATATTGAAAGTCCCCATTAAAAATAGCTCATAGTGTTTAGTTTACCTTACAGCCTGAAATCTGATGAGAAGCAGAAGTGCAGAATGATGTCATAAAAATCAATGGTCTGTATTGTGAAAGTGAGAGACTGTACGTTTTGAATGCTTATATTTTAGTTTTTAAGCACACTAGTTTAAAGATACCCTTAAGGCAAACATATTCATACTAAAAGCCAGAAAACGTAAATTTTTTCAGGGTCTTCTTTCTTAACAGGAGGTAAGAAATGAACTTGTAACTGATTTGTGATGATGATGATGTGAGGGCTATAAATAAAGTCTCCTTTTAAAGAGCATTACTCTAATACTACCAATTTAAACCTACTACAATAGATGAGCTCTCTAAACTAGTCACATCATCCAAATCATCGTCCTGTATATTAGACCCCGTTCCCACAAAACTACTTAAAGAAGTATTCCCTGTAGTGTCAACCCCGGTTCTAAATATCTTTAACTCATCGCTAGAAATAGGATACGTTCCAACAGCTTTCAAACTAGCAGTTATTAAACCGCTGATTAAAAAACCACAGCTTGACCAAGGAGAACTTAATAACTTTAGACCAATCTCAAATCTCCCTTTTCTTTCGAAAATATTAGAAAAGGTAGTGGCAAGCCAGTTACGCACATTCTTGACAAATAATAGTACATATGAAAAGTTCCAATCAGGATTCAGGCCCCACCATAGCACAGAGACAGCGTTGCTTAGAGTTACAAATGACCTCCTATTAACATCCGATCGTGGTGAAATCTCAATTCTTATATTACTAGACCTTAGTGCAGCATTTGACACAATAGACCACAGAATCCTACTCAATAGACTAGAAAACTATGTTGGTATCAGTGGTCAGGCGCTAGCCTGGTTTAGGTCATATCTAACCAATCGCTATCACTTTGTTTATGTAAATGAGGAAGAGTCATATCACTCCCTGGTTAAATACGGTGTACCGCAGGGATCAGTTTTAGGTCCTATCCTGTTCTCGTTATACATGTTACCCCTAGGAGACATTATCAGGAAACACAACATAAGTTTTCACTGCTATGCGGATGATACCCAGCTTTACATCTCCTCGCATCCCAGCGAAACACACACGTTTTCTAAGCTAAAAGACTGCATTAGCGATGTTAGTGACTGGATGGCACATAACTTTCTTAAGCTCAACTCCAATAAGACAGAGGTACTTATTATTGAACCAAATCGCTACAAACATAATATGTCAGATTACAAATTGCACATAGATGGCTGTACTGTGGTGCCATCTTCCACGGTTAGGAACTTAGGTGTGATGTTCGACAGCAACTTATCCTTTGATAGTCATATTGCCAACGTCTGCCGCACAGCATTCTTCCATCTTAGAAATATCTCAAAAATACGCCATATACTGTCTACATCTGACGCAGAGAAGCTTATTCATGCTTTTATGACCTCTAGAATAGACTATTGTAACTCGCTACTCGGGGGATGCCATTCAAATCAGGTCAACAAGCTTCAGCTAGTTCAAAACGCTTCTGCAAGGGTACTTACTCGATCTAAGAAGTATGACCACATAAGCCCAATTCTGGCATCTTTACACTGGCTACCAGTTAAATATCGCATCCAATTTAAAATATCATTAATCACCTACAAAGCTTTAAATGGCTTAGCACCCTCATATCTTAGAGAATTACTATCAGAATACAATCCATCACGCACACTACGGTCGCAAAATTCTGGCCTATTGATTATCCCTAGACTATCAAAAGTGTCTAAAAGTGGAAGATCCTTTTCCTACTTAGCCCCTAAGCTCTGGAATGATTTACCAACCGATGTCCGAGAATCAGACACAGTCGATCATTTTAAATCTAGACTTAAAACTTTTCTCTTCAACAAAGCATTCGCATAATTTGTCTAGTAAAGGTTCTTAACTCGCAATAGTTATTTTCACGGAACAAAGCACTCACGGTCATAACACAGACCAACCAAATAAATAAATAAAAACCTTTTCTACATGAACACTTAAAATGAATTGCATTAAATAGTTTGCCACCGTTTGCCACTGAACCTGCATTAACGACGACAGTGGGGCTTTCGGCCTTAGTCAAACGGTTTGGCACGTATGGTCGGGTTGCGATTTTGGTGCTTTCGTGTGTCTTGTGAATAGTATGCCATACAGACCCGTTTGCCACTGAACCTGCATTAACGACGACAGTGGGGCCTCCAGCCTTAGTCAAACGGGTTGGTATGTATGGTCGGGTTGCGTTTTTCGCGCTTTCGTGTGTCTTGTGAATAGTATGCCATACATACCCGTTTGCCACTGAACCTGCATTAACGACGACAGTGGGGCCTCCAGCCTTAGTCAAACGGGTTGGCACGTATGGTCGGGTTGCGTTTTTCGCGCTTTCGTGTGTCTTGTGAATAGTATGCCATACAGACCCGTTTGCCACTGAACCTGCATTAACGACGACAGTGGGGCCTCCAGCCTTAGTCAAACGGGTTGGCACGTATGGTCGGGCTGCGATTTTGGCGCTATCGTAAGTCTTATGAATAGTATGCCATACAGACCCGTTTGCCACTGAACCTGCATTAACGACGACAGTGGGGCTACCGGCCTTAGTCAAACGGGTTAACACGTATGGTCGGGTTGCGATGTTTTTGGCGTCTTCTCCTGGTCCTGTAAATGGTATACAATATAGACCCGTTTGCCACTGAACCTGCATTAACGACGACAGTGGGGCTTTAGGCCTTAGTCAAACGGGTCGTCAGGTTTCATTTTCTCTTAAAGATCGGAAGGTGACCCTTATTTACCATATATACCCTCGCATTGGGCCCCCAATTTGCTAAATCCTCAACTGTGGATAATATAATTATGCCGCAATATTTAGTCTGTCTGGAACTAAGCTGAGTTAAACCACATCACTGTGTGACACTTCAATACATATGAACGGCTGCTACGCTAATACGATTTTGTTTTTCTCTCCCTGTCTCGTCCTCGACCCGAGGACGAGACAAACAGACCCAGTCCCGGTAGATGTGAAAGTCGGCACACCTCTGATCTACTGGCCGTCCTTCAACATTATGCCCAGCTGATACCTGACCAACGATCACCGGCAGAACCGCTTAATCTCCGCTAAATCTCCATTTCCGTTCTCCCAAGGGTTTTTCCCTCCTAGGACTTATTTTTCCTCGGATAAAAGCACGGGGTTTTTTTTCTCCTAGGGGGTTTTTCACCCCGGGGAGGCAGCCTTTTTGGGCTTTACCTAGCTTCCTCTTCTATACGTTGCTTTAGTAATACGTGCAATTATAATATTGAGTCATAGCCGCAGCAAATTTAACTGCTCATGCTATCATGTATTCTGTTGTGCTATCTGTCGTTTTCTGTGCTTTTCACTGCTTCTATTTATGTAAAGCTGCTTTGAAACAATTGACTTTTGTGAAAAGCGCTATATAAATAAAATTGAATTGAATTGAATTGAATTGAATTGAATATTATGTAATCTATTACTAGCGAAACTAAACCAGCACCTGAGCCTCTTGAACATATTTTTTCAAACGTGTTTCCGTGCTTGAATGTGATGTAATGACTCTTCCAAGCAATCTTTATATTTTTATGACTGACGTGAGCATGTGAAATATGAATATCCATCTGGCAGGCAACAATTTTTAATGAGCGTGATAGGGAGCACATCTTTTTCCACCCATCGTGACAGCACTTTATAGCTGTTATTTATTTAGGGGGTCTCAAGAGAGAAGGAAGCGAGAGAGGCTACAGTGTAAATGACGAACAGTGGCCTCTTTCGCTCGCCCCATTGCACTGACCTTGAATTATCCGCCTCGCCTATCCACTCACACTAATTAGCCGACTTTAGCGCTAACACCTTTTAGTTACACGGTTGAATGTGTCGACACTGTCGTTGAATGCAGAAGCATATCAGATTTAACTTCAACAGCGTTTACTTCAATGCATCAAAAAGTTGATAGAAATTTTATAGCATTTTATAAATGACAACCGAGGACAAACTCTGGACAGAAATGCTCCGGTACAAAATATATGCACAAGAGATTTCTTTCAGCTTTGACAAACACACACAGTCACAAATACTCACACACCACTGCCTTCCCCTGGTTAGCGATCCCTTTGAGTATTAATCTGTGATTCTGAAGATGTGACACTTATGAAATATTCATGAGTTTAGTTTGTGGAGCACCGTGCAGAGGGAAATCACCAGGTAGAATGAAATACATTAGCATGGTTGCGTACACATGTGGCTACATCATGGCCATTTAAAGCTATCCCTCTCTTCCGCAAACTTCAAGGGCTTTCATTGTCAACCGTCGCTGTTTATTTATAAATGGCTATGAGTTGCGGAGCATTGTGAACTTTTACATTCCATGCTAATGGCGTCAGGGTTTGACGGCTGTTTAAATCACTGGGCTACCACTGGCCGGTGTGCCCAAATTTCATTAGATATTGCTTAATCTGTGTTTGCACATGTCCCCATCAACATTACAGAAAGAAGTGAGATGGTTTTGTGAAAAAGCACCACAATAAAAAGCCAGACAGAGATTTTTCACAGCACATCCAACACAAGAGATATTTTTCCTGTTCTGTTGGCTGTCATTTATGTGATCAGTCAGGGATGTGTTTTCCTTTGCCCGGGAGTCACACACTGATTAATCTGCCCGCTTTGCATAACAGGGAACGCAGAGATGCAGTAAATGGTTCTGGCGTTTCAAAAAGATTCAATTTATTAGCACAGTTTGTGGTGCTAAAGCAAACACTGGGTTGCTCGGTAGGCTTTTGTTTCCCGTGTAGCTTTCTATCATGTTAATTAGCAGGACTGGTTTATTTTGTATTAGTTTGTGGCGTGCATGACACACACGCATGTTGTTTCAGACTGAGAACCATGATGACAGAGGATGCAGAAATTAGGATTTCCAAACTGATGTATGGTTTTGTATGCTGTAAATTTTGTACGATCATGATGTGTAAATCATCAAGAATAAGACCCCTAACCCCAATTGAGATGCCTTGATCTGTAATTCAGCTTTTTTCCATGCCTTGAGCACGAATGTCTTTTTCGTGTCACTCGCACAAATTTCTACAAATAGTTTTTCGTGTCATTTTATGTATTGTTTTCTCTTTTGTTTCCTTATTTTTAAATCATTGTCGGTTGGGGTTAGAGTTGGGGTTTGGGTGTCTAAAAATGTAACAGAAAGTATTTCTAACACCAAGCGACAATGGTAAGAAAATAGGAAAAAACTATTAAAAACAATACATTAAATGAAACGAAAAAGAAAGTCGTGCCACCGATAAGAAAAACTATTTAAAGAAATTCGTGTAACTGACACAAAAAAGACACTCATTCTCAAGGCACAAAAAAAGCGGAATTTTGTGTCATGGATATGAATAAATTAGGGCCGGGCGTGGACGTTAGCCCGACTCCATGAACAACGACTTGGTTGAACAAAAATAAACAATATTTTGTTGCTTAAGCTTATGTATTCAGTCATTATTCATGATATACTAAAAATCCATGTGAAAAAATAACTTCTCAATGTTCTCAGGTCAAATATTTCTATGTGATTAATTTCGATTAATTAATTACAAAGCCTCTAATTAATTAGATTAATTTTTTAATCGAGTCCCGGCCGTAGAATAAATTAATAAAACCTTTTGTGACTATAAAACGACTTGCTGTGAGATCAGTCTAGGATAAACATACTTTGGAATGTAAGACCAATCAGAATCAAGCATTTATAACAAATTATTTCATGGACCCCCTGGTTAAGCATTGAGGACCACCAGGGGTCTCCGGATCCACTTTGAGAACTCTTGGCTTAGAGACTTTATTGTTCACAATTACACAAAGACTCATTTAAGGGCAGCATTATCATTGTGTTTTCAATGAAAAGCGTTTGATTAAAAGTCAGATATCAAGTAGAAATATCCCAAATGCCGTTAGTTCAATTTTTGCTCTGTATCGATTAAAGACTCGTTTATAATGCAGACTTGGTTTTGTCATCTACCATCACTCAGGCGCTTTCCACACAGCTGTCATACAACATATATTTTATTTTGATAGCCCGTCAACCATTAAGTGAGAGTGGCCATTTTACATTCCTCCCGTTTACATAGTGACTTATGATTCATCGGCAGCTCCTATCTATGCGCCGTCCCTAAAATATTAGCCTAAAAGGAGCATCAGTCTTCGAGCTAGACAAGCTTAATGACAGCTTGCAGGGTGTGAGTCTTCCATTGATCCAGACGCTACTTTATTCCCCACAGCCTAGTTCAGTCGCACCCAGTATGAGAGAACGAATATGGACGAGTATCAAACGCACTGCCGCGAGCAACAGTACCGTACGTGTTCCCCGCGGGGAGACTTTAAACTCTTGTTATTGTTGTATATGTCGGCCTACACACGCCTGCCGTTTGTTTCTGCGGGAGAGCGACAGGAAAGAGCCGGCGAAGATCAGTGCAAACGCTCAAAGAATGAATGAACGAATGAATGCGCTGAGAAAACAATGTCGACTAAATCTGCTCGATTGAACAGGTCAACAGAGTAACTGCAGCGAATTCTGTCAGGTAAAATGGACTCCAAACATGGTTATGCATTAATAATATATGATATTTAATAATGAGCCCTTCATTTCCTATAAGATGCAAGGTTCTTATTGGCATCCCGCTGTGGATAATTTTGCCGTCTCTCACTGGGTGACACAAAACAATCACAATGGAACGGGACAAATCGTCTTGTCGATTGTCACGGCTGGATATGACAAAAACCCAGATTTATGTGGAAAAGCTTTTATCGCTTATTGCTTTGTCACATTCAGGACTTTAGAGAGATTTGCTGAGTAAATTTTACAAACTGGCCCCCATCATCCCATAAAAATCAAATCAATTCATGAGGTCCAAAATGAATTCAGGACAGAGAAAACATAACCCATACTCAACAGTTAATGGGCCTTCATAAAACATGAATGGAATCAATTTCTGTGTTATTCAAATGTAAAACCATTTGTACCTAAATGGTCTCATTGAATAACAATTTGCGTACAAATGGATTTATGAATGATTTATGCACAATTTCCTTCTGCTTGCATTACTGTACGTGATAAAACTGAGTGCCACAGTGAGTTTCAGGGTGATGCAGATATATACAGTCTTATAGTTGTAGTAAGTTTGTATGCAATCTCTACTGTAAAGCTGCATGAATAAGAATCACGAACGTCAACGTCAAGTCCCTCTTAATAATTTCCAGACACCATAGGGAATGTGAAGTTATTGGGTCTTACTGTGTCGACAAGCGCTATCTAAATCAAAATGCAGCCTGTGAGTCTTTCATCGGCATGTATGCTCGGGTACCACTGACAATTCCAAAGTGAACTTTCTTCAAAGTGAAATGTTAAGGGAAGACGGAGCAAAACTTTGTGCTTGTTTGTTGGTTCCCTGGCCTTTCGGTGAACCCTAACAACATCAATCTCGCATCCTCTCGTGGAATAACAAGAAGAAGGGTAGTCTAAGAGAAGAGAAATATGAGAGGGGTCCGGCGCGAGAAGGGATGAAAAATAATCTCATATAGCTTGAAATCTCCTTGGATGTGTTGGTGGGATCTGTGTCGGTGCCTGGTTAAAAATATATTAAAGAGGGATGTTGTGGCTCTGAGCTGTGTCAGAGAGATACTGTAGAGCGGCCCCATTGGTTTGGAGAGCTGTGATTAGCGTGTCATGAAGGCCCGCGGACGCGTGTTTGTGTGAACAAACTCTTAAGACCTCCAATGACACTGCAGGGCATCTGTTTGAAAATCTGTCTCGTAGGACTGGACGAAGATCAAAACTGAATCACACGCTCATAAACAAGTCTAATTGCCGATTTCTTATTTCCAGACACAATAGTTTACGTTTAGGCATTTGGCAGACGCTTTTATCTGCAGAGTCAGGAAAACAATAGAGCGCACTTACTGAAAATTGAAATGTTTTTGTGTGTGCACATTTTATTTAAGTTTTTCTTTAAGCACAGTGGCATACAGTACTGTGCAAAGGCTTAGGCCGCCACCAGACTTGTTGTTTTAGAAGTTTTAATGTCTTTAAGCATCAGAATAGTATGTACATATATAAGTTTTACCTGTCACAGTAATTTCTTCATGCTTTAAAATAACTTGAATGTAACTCTACACCCTTGCCTCATTTAGTATACATAGATCTATGAATATGCTAATTAGTCACTGCCTCTACTCAGTACAGCTCGGACCATAAATATGCGAATTACATCAGACCATAGATATATATGTAAATAGATGCTCATGCTACATTCGGCAGTTTCAGACACATAACTGCTCTTAACTACACATAACAATGTTCGGTTTCGAACAATGAATTTGCGAATTGTACGTTTTACAGCACTAATCTTTAAGCAAAGCACTTACCCTGCATGTTTGAGCAGCACAGAAGCAGAGCTGAAGCAGCAGTTCTGTGATCATTTCAGCACCGGGTCTATGAGGCATCCATAATATCTATGACTCAAACTATTGATCCAAGTGTTCAGTTGTGTTAAGATGATTGGTTACAAATTTGTGACGATGGAAACCAAGGCGAATGAGACTCTTCTCTAATTTTATGGAGAAAATTTTTAGCAATGCCCATGGCTTGTCTTAAAGGGGACATTTAACAAGACCTTTTTAAGATGCAAAATAAATCTTTGGTGTCTCCACACTGCAAAAAATTAGATGAAAAATTCTTGTTTTCAGTAAAAATATCTAAAAATTCTTAAATTAAGATGCTTTTTGATGGGCAAAATGACTCAAGAAAATAATCGTTTTTAGACCAAATGATTTTGTGCATAAAACAAGCAAAAAAAATCTGGCAATGGGGTAAGCAAAAATTATTTTTTTCTTAAACACTAAATTCAAGAAAATTTTAAGAAAAATTTGCTTACCCCATTGGCAGATTTTTTTCCTTTTTTTATGCACAAAATCACTTAAATTTGATACTTTTGGTCTAAAAACTAGACTTATTTTCTTGGGTCGTTTTGCTCATCAAGAAAAATCATCTTAATATAAGAATTTTTAGATATTTTTACTGAAAAGAAGACAAAAATACTAAGAATTTTTTTCTTGAAAATAATTTTTTGCAGTGTATGTATTTGAAATTTCAGCTCAAAATACCATATAGATTAGAGCATGTTAAAATTGCCACTTTGTAGGTGTGAGCAAAAATGATCAATTTTTGGGTGTGTCCTTTAAAATGTAAATGAGCTGATCCCTGCACTAAATGGCAGTGTCGTGGTTGGATAGTGCAGATTAAGGGGCGGTATTATCCCCTTCTGACATCACAGGGGGAGCCAAATTTCAATGACCTATTTTTTCACATGCTTGCAGAGACGGGTTTACCAAAACTAAGTTACTGGGTTGATCTTTTTAACATTTTCTAGGTTGATAGAAGCACTGGGGACCCAATTATAGCACTTAAACATGGAAAAAGTCAGATTTTAATTATGTGTCCCCATTAAAACATTTTAAAGCACCACATAGACATATAAACAACAATAAAAACATGATTTTCTCCACAGTGGCTAATTTGTTTAAATTCAGATATAATATAATTTGGATTAATTTATACACTTGGCTTTAGTACAATCTGCATTCGTGCTGCCGATGGTTAGGTTTAGGGGTGGTGATAGTGGATGAAGCTTCATTATTGCTTTTTCTATTAATCAAACGTTTTTACGATGCATGATTCTCTGTGTACAAATTCATAACACACTTGTTAAATATTTAACAGTTTCTGGGAATTCCTATGACGGCTGTTACTGCGTTCTACATTGCATAGTTTTTTCTGATCTTTTCAACTGCGTGCTGTATAGCTGTTTTTTAAATTGAAGAAATACCATGTATGTACACCCACAGAGACCCATGTTGTTAGTGATTAACTACACTATATAAGCATTTAGTTGAGTCAAAATGTAACAGCGTCATATGTTTAATGTTCACGCATGATGTTTGTTTCTTCTCCCGTCCCGCGGCAAACTGCAGAGTGATGGAGAACTGCCTGAGTCTACTGAGTCAGTGCTAAAAGACTTCCATTAGTACCACTTTCCCATGAGGAGGGTTTAGGGATAATTACCAATTATATCATCCGTCACTGCGTGTATGTGTGGGTTTTGTGTGTGTGTGTGTCTTTGTGGGAGTCTGGTTACCACTCAAAGCAGACAGTCGCATGGAGCTATGTGTTAAATAAGGAAAGGACTCGAGTCACTCTCTGCGATTGCTTGTCAGTTTTGTCAGGTAATTATAAAGTAGTCTCATTCCACACTGATTTGTCCTTCGAAGCCCCTTACTTTCTATCCCCCCCCTCGTGTCCTATATAACTGCTGCTTTTATTCCTCCTATCTCCGCTCGGCATGTCTTCTTGTCTTTTTTTGGAAGTTCATCTGTACATTCACCACGCGCTGAGGGAGTGTGGTCTAGCGGTCTAGCTTGGTCTCTCAGCGCAATGCAATGTTTCTCTATTGATGTTAAACTTGAACTTTTCACAGTGTGTTTCAATAGAAGCTAAGCTTCTTACGATGCAAAATATCATTCTGATTTCAACCATTTTTTTTTGCATAAGAAATTTCCCAGGGGTTTTTGGATGAACCTTTGTAACTAAATCTTTTGCTTTGAAAATGTAGGCACTTTTAATGAATGGGACGAAATGGTTTAAAACTGAATGAGGTCAAAATGAAGTCAATTTTTACTAAGTAGTAGCCACACTGCAAAAAAATGACTTTCTCTCTTATTATTTTTGTCTCGTTTTAAGTAAAAATATCATAAAATTCTTAAATTAAGAAAGACAAATTTTCTTGGTGAGCAAAATGGCCTAGTTTTTAGGCAAAAAATATAAACTTTAAACAAATGAGTGCTTAAAACAAGCAAAATAATCTGCCAATGGAATAAGAATAATTTTCTTGAAATAAGTTGACTTTTTTCATAAACACTTAATTCAATAATTTTTTTCTTATTCCATTGGCAGATTTATTTAGCTTGTTTTAAGCACAAATTCACTTAAAATTTATATTTTTTTGTCTTAAAACTAGATTTATTTTTCTAGGCCATTTTAATCACCAAGAAAATATGTCTTAATTTAAGAATTTTATGATATTTTTACTTAAAACAAGACAAAAATACTAAGAAAGTAATTTTTTTTGCAATGTGGCTACTACTTACTGTACCTGTAGTAAAAAAAAATTTCATTTTGACCTCATTTAGTTTTAAACCATTTCGTCCCATTCATTAAAAGTGCCTACATTTTTAAAGCAAAAGATTTACAAAAGACTATTTTTCTAGGTCATTTTTCTCATCAAGAATATACATCTTGATTTAAGAATTTTTAGATATTTTTAAGTAAGAAAGTCATTTTTGCAGTGCAGGTCTTGTTTCTCTCATTGCTGACAAGGATGAGTGAGAAAGGGATGCTAAAGGGTGGATAGGGTTGCCAGACATTTCTTTAAAATTAAATGTGAAATCAAACTTTGATACTCTTAATCTATTTAGCCTGGATTCCACAGACAATTCCAAGTGACCAGTTTTAAAACACAGGAATAAAAAACATTTCCTTTTAAAATGATCAATTCGGTGCAGTAAAAATATGTCAAGGTAGAAAATGTTACTTGTGCAAGGCTCTGTATAGTAAATGCATGCTCTCATTCAGTATGTGAGTTGCCAGAGGGGGAATTGGTCTGCATCTGCTGTCTCTTGCTGTGAAGATCAGGGTTGTCTTCTATATGCTGTCTGTCGCTGTGATGGGGACATATTGTTGGGCCTTTTTACTGCACTGTAAGTATATCATCTGTGTCACAGCCGCACTCGTTTACTTCCATCACACCATCCACTACTGTCCTCTCCTCTCGCTCCCGACCAATCATATTTGAGGGTGTCGTGTCAAATGTAGCACAGAAAAGGTCTGAAGAATTGGAGACAGAAAATGAAATGGTACCAAAACGCAGATGTTTTCTTTCTGAAATGGCATTGTTGAGACAAATTCAAAAGAGTCGACCTTTATTTATTTAACAGTCAGTTTCGGTCCTTAAAACTGACTGGACGAGTGATGTTATAAGAATACTTATATGTGTGACCCTGTCTTACTGTAAGAAGCATGGGTATATTTGAATTGTTTAGTTCCAAAACGCGATAAATGCCATAAAAAAAAATGAGTTACCGCCAAAATCAATATTGTAAATTCCTAATTGTACGGAAAATCCAATATCCGCCGTGTTATTCTGTCATTTTTTTCTCCATTTTTCCCAAAACGCGATAATCACCAGTTCTCCTTCTCTGCACAATGCAATAAATCCCCTTAACCAATCACAGTGCACCATTCCATGCATTGTAAACAATAATGGCGGTGCGTTGAATACACACGGAATCCTAGTTTTACTCATCTACTTTGTACATCGTGATCAACAAACAAACAACAACAAAATAATACTTTTGATGGCATTGATAAACCTGTGGTGGTTTTCTGTGGCGGAGAAGAAAAGTAAGCTATCAAAATCTAATAATTTACATGAGAGGCACTCAGGAGACGGAGAAAAATGCCGGCTGTTGCTTGTTCTCCCGACAGCATCAAGCTTCTGTCATGCTAACACATTGACCTCAGGGGATCTTATGAAAAAGTTTCCATTATTTTACTAAAAGTCAACGAAAATCGAGCAGGACAAAACATTTTACAGCTGATCGCTGTCAAAAAAGTTCAGTGACGACGTCCTGAGGATGACAGGAGCAATGACAGTGTTCTCAATATGACAAAGTAAGTGTTTAGATTAATGCCATTAATGTTTATTTTTTAATCAGTGTATACCACTAGTCAACTAAATGAATATAAGATGGCAAAGATTAATGCACATTTCTATATTGACTCAATGGATTTATATTTATAGCATTTTGAAAAAAAACTTCAGTTTTTATACTGATTATTATAATCTAAAGATGCTATGTAAAAGTTTTTAACAGTAAATAGTGTTTTCATCTCGTTACTTTCTTGGTATAGAAAACACGTTTTTACCAAAATAAGTCAAAATGGATTTAGTGGTTTTGGAACCAAAACTCTTCAATTTTTAGCAAATGCAAAAATCATTAAGATATTGTGTAAAGATCATGTTCCATGAAGATATTTTGTAAATTTCCTAGCTTAAATGTATCAAAACTTTTATGTTTGTGAGTGGATGCATTGCTAATGACTTAATTTCGACAATTTTAAAGGCAATTTTTTTTTATTAATTATCAATTATTTTTGATTTTTTTTGCACCCTCAGATTCCAGATTTTTCAAATAGTTGTATCTTTGCCAAATATTGTCCTATTCCAACAAACCATACATCAATAAAAACCTTAATTATCAGCTTTTAGATCTCAGTTTTGAAAAATGTACCCTTATAATGATTTTTTGATCTAGGGTCGCATAAGAAAAAAAAAACGCACATGGGATACTTTAATGTTTTGGATAAGTCCACCCCAGTAATTACTGAAATGATGCAAACATGGTCCGGTCTTGCATAAACGTAATTGGCTGGGTCACACTATATTTGCATAAGGCGATCTGATTCATTAATCTGATAAATGAGTACTCGATTAACCGGTGGCGGGGTAAAAATAAATTTTTTATATAAAAAACTCAAATAAATCGACACATGCTGGAATATTAATGAATTGCTGGTTGCTTTTGATATTTGATGTATAAATATGAGATAATATGCGCTGTACATTTTGCACCTATAATTTCGTCCTACCGAAGTGAATCCAAAAATTGCTTTTGAATCATGCATGGTACGGAGGTTATACGCCGGTCTGCGCAGCTTACATCAATGTCAAACACGCACCCAGTCTTTACTACTACATGCACTGTAACGCTAACCCCAAATGTCACAAAAACCACAAGTAATAAAAAACCCACATGATCATTGTTATCGATGCCACGTTCGAGTACTCGAGCAGTCGATTACTCGTGCCCATCCCTAACCGCCGTTACTCCAGTGGCTTCTCAGTTTTGAATCTGTGCCGCAAGAAAACAGTTAAACACATAAGAGGGCTTTTGAAAAGCTTCATTCCCAATTCATTGAAAAAACTTGACAAGCACGCTTTGAATGTCTCCATAAAGCATACAGGTTTGGAAAAAAATGGAGGTAAATCATAATAGACTTTTCATTTTTGGGTGGAGTGTTCCTTTAAGAAGGCAGTCATGTGAATTTGAATAGTAGATCAAGGCGGAATTACAGAGATTAAAGCCGCTTGAGATTAGAGCACTCTGGATTATCTTATTCCCTTCTTCTATTGCTACTAGGCTTCATGCATAAACTAAAAATGATTTGTGTTGATAAGGCCTACAGAACTTTCATAAAGTCTTTCATTTCCCAAGAAATCAACAGTTAGCTTTATTTTGTACAGATGTTAAAATAAAGCTTCTGAAATTCAGGGCATGGGACAGACATAGATTTCCGGTTTTGTGTCGCTGTGAAAAGTTTAAAATTTTCTCATTCGATTAATCCCAGATTTAATTCAATCTGGAGTTTCCTGAAATAGCCCTGGACCTGCTGTTTCAGATTTTAATCACAGCAACACCTGGCTCGGCACGGGCGGCCTGCGCCATCACCTCCTTTCTGGCAAATGCTCTGCCAACCTACGCAGCATCAACTGTGCCCGGCATCATTATCAGAGTGTCAGACACTCAGGCAGAATGCACAATTCAACAGCTGGCTGGGCGCAGGCATGCATTACTGTACCATTTGTGCAACAGAACTGCGATACATATACATAGAAACATTACAATACAGCCGTAGGTTTCAAATAATAAATACTCATTTTAGTCTGAATAGCATACTCTAATGTCATAAACCGTTCAGAATGCACAAACCGTGCTCGTTTGTATGCATATTTTTAGATGAGGTGAAATTTATAATATTTTTGCGGCATGTCATTACAGTCTGGTTGATAGCTCATACAGTACTGAAATTTTAGAAGGTAACAGTCATTCAGCTCAAAACAAAAGCACAGCAATCCAATTATAATGTAAAACATAATAAAATGCTTAAAATATAGACTTTATTATATTACAGTAGTTGTGTATTATTAAAGGTATAAAATATAAGCACAAATTGTGTACATTGTATATAATGTACACTCAGATAAAAGGTACAAAGCTGTCACAGCGGCTACACACTTTCAAAAAGTACACCTTTGTACCTAAAAGGTGCATGTTAGTACCTCAAAGGGACATATCTGTACCCACATGGTGCATATCTGTACCTAAATGTAATTCTTAAGGCGGGGTGCATGATTTCTGAAAGCCAATGTTGATATTTGAAATCACCTAAACAAATGTGCCCCTAAACCAATAGAATCTAGACCTTCTTTTGATAGACCCACCCCACACGTACGCAACCCAGGCAACAATGTCGTAAATACGTGAAAGCATTACTGTGCATTACTATGGTAATCCAGGTCGAACTGGTTTTGATAATACTGCTAATGTTTTAACATGGGAATGGTTTGCTCTGTTTTACACGTAAGGCGACGTTAAACGCCCGACACAAGAGTAAGAGGCGGAGGTCGGAATTTTGCCACGGACAAACGACTGCAGGAGACATAGATCGCATACACATGCTGCAGGCTTAAAGGGATAGTTCACTTTAAAATGAAAATTCTGTCATCATTTACTCATCCTCATGTTGTTCTAAACCCGTATGAATTTCTTTTTTTCTGATGAACACAAAAGAAGATATTTTGAGAAATGATGGTTAATACACAGCTGTAAGTGACCATTGACTTCCATAGTAGGAATAAAAAATATGATGGATTTTAATGGGTACTGTCAACTGTGTGCTTACCATCATTTATCAAAATATTTTCTTAGTCATTTATCATAAAACTTACAAAATATTTTTTACCTACTATGGAAGTCTATGGTCACTTACTGCTGTGTGTTTACCATCATTTTTCAAAATATCTTCTTTTGTGTTCATCAGAAAAAAGAAATTCATACAAGTTTAGAACAACATGAGGATTTGTAAATGATGACAGAATTTTCATTCCCTTTCAGTCGGTCACTACGACGTCACGTCGTGACCGACGAATTGGGAACTCGCTTAGAGAGACCAATCTGCTTCGTATACTACTAAAACGCCAATGAACTTGGCATTGAGATATTTGCATAATGCTGGCGCCGCCCCGCCAGGTGCGTATATAAGCAGCAGGTGCAAATAGGGAAATTAGCTTTTTTCGCTTCGAAAGCCGGCTTTATCTGCTACTGAGAAGCTACTCTCTGCTCTTCTGGGAACGGTTGCTGAAGTTGATTGACAAGCAGTACTAACACAGCGGACGCCCGCAGTATTCCACGGCTCTGCATCTTTTTTGTTTTGAGTTTAGTGTGTGCGTTGCCTTCCCTGTGCGCATCATCAGCTGAGCACCTAAAGAGTGATTTCCCTAAAAGAGTGATACGTGAGAGCTCTGTGTCTTTTTAAAGGCAGCCACTCTCTCGTATATGCGGAGATCAGCGTCCTTTTCAGGATAGCTTTTCGGCGTGCGATCTTGGATGCGAGAAGTATAAGGGTTCCAGTGACGGTCACGAGCGCTATCTTCGTGCTCAGGCATCGAGCACTCCGGGGCTGCGTTCGTGGAGAGTTTCTGTTCTCTCTGTGAGAGCATAACCCTCTTGGATTGCGGAGACGACTGTCGTTTCTACGGGAACGCTGGCATGCCGGAGAGGCGGCTTCGGCCCTGCACGCAATAACGTTGCTGCAGGCTCACCAAGGATTTACGAGGGAGGCCGCGACCTTCAGTCGTGCGATGTCCACCACAGTGGTTCAAGATCGCCACCTTTGGCTGTGTCTGGCTGACATGACGGACGCAGACGAGAACAACTTGAATGCTCCTGTCTCACAGACCGGCCTTTTCGGCGAGCCAGGGGAGTCGTACAGCTCCGCTGCGCAGACTGAGGCGATCTCCTAGGTCACGCCCCGGCGGAAGAGAGCTGCCCTTGGTCCACCACGCCGGCTCCTCAGTCTGCCTCTCGCCGTCGGCGTCCTGCGGCGACCACCTCCGTTCCCCTCCTCGGACCCCATCTCGGCCCGCCCGCTTAGCCGCTTCCCGTGAAATTCGGGAGTTTAAGTGGCCAGTGAAGGGCGACCCGGATTGGCAGAGGATCACTCTTCAGGAGATGGAGCTCCTTCCCCCGATAGAGGGTCGGGTGGAAAATCCTTGGTTTGCATATGTTCCACCGGCTGTTCGGCCGGTACCCACTTAACCACACATAGAGTGCATTCCTCTTCCCTCTCTAGGTCTCCGGAGGATCGAGAGAGCCGTGAGCGGGTACACACCAGCTCCCCTACCTCTCCTCTATCGCCAGCGGGTGACCTGAGGAGTCCGAGCTCTCCGCTGAGGAGACCGGACCACCAGCACCCTCATCGGAGTCTGCGCTCTCCGTAGAGGAGACCAGACGACCGTTACCCTCAGCGGGCTCAGGTCAGTGTCACACACACATACTGTAGATGTTTATGCTGTCACAGCAGACGCACCGGCAGTCCCACCTGTCTCGCTTCGCTGCCCCACCGCGGGTACTTCGGTAGTGTCGTTATTTCTCCTCGTACGGTGCCTGGGTGCTTGGCTTCAGTTCCCAGCCCGTTTCGTTGGGTTTTACGCACGATCCGCCTCGGTTACGAATCCGGCACACCCCAAAATTCGGGCTTTCGTTTCACTGTGGTGAAAGCGTCCGATGCACATGTACTGCGTGCAAAAGTCGATATCCTGTTGGCGAAGGATGTTCGAGCCGGTCCCTCTTACCGAGATGATGATGATGATAGGGTTTTTCCAGCCTTATCTCATAGTACCCAAAATACGCGGCGGGTTACGATCGATTTGATTTACGCCCCGGCTCTACGAGATGTTCTTTTTGGATGATAACGCCGAGGCTCGTATTTCAATATTCAGATCGGTTTGCAGCCTTAGACCTGTAAGACGTGTACTTTATGTGTCCATCTCCCCTCGCTTTAGACCGTTTTCGCTCTGCGTCGTGGGGTGGGCATATTAATACTAAGTACACCATTCGAGCTGTCTCTCTCTCTCCGTGTCTCCATGTGCTAGTCACGGCATTAAAATGTCAGAGAGAGAGCGTTGTTCGCATTCTGCTTTTTTCTACGTCGACTTATAATAGCCCGTTCTTGGCAGACGTGCGCGAACACAGAGAGTTAATGCTTCGGCATCTCGCTCGTTTAAGTCTTCAGGTCGACTGGGAAAGAGCAACTTTGCCCCGTGCAGAGGATCCTTTCTCAGTATGGAAATAAGACTCGATCGACTAATTGGCGTGTTTAACAAGAGCGCGCAACCAGTCAGTTCTGACTTGCCTCGGTTTAATTCGAGGGAAGTACGCGGTCCCTCTGAAACAATTTCAGAAGCTCCTGGACATATGACAGCATGCTGCGGCTGTGACGCCGCCCGAGCTGCTTCATATGAGACCGCTTCAGCGTTGGCTTACGATCGAGTCTCGAGGAGAGCGTGGCACACCGACATACACCGTGTAAACATTGCACCTGCGTGTCATTTCAATTTTTCCCCGTGGTAGACCCGGCATTTCCGATAGAAGATATGCCCCTGAGGGGTCTCCTGGCATTCTGTATATTGCAATGCCCTCAGCACGGGATGATCAGCCACGTATGACGGGCTTGCAGTCTCAGGGGTGTGCATAGCACCCCAACTGCCGCGAGCGGTGCGCTGTATATCTGGGACTTGTACGCTCCGCTATGGAGATGCGAGGGAAGGATGTATTAGCCGACACCAATAACATTGCGACTGTTGCGTTATTTACCGTTAAGGCGGTTTTGCGCTCTCGTCACCTGTCGCATCTCGCTCGTCATCTCCTCCTTTGGAGTCAGAAGCATCTGAGGTCCCTTCGTGCCATTTACATCCTGGGTTCGCTCAATACAGCGGCAGACGCGCTTCCCGAGCTGCGCCCCCGGCGAATGGCGACTCCACCTCCAGATGGTCCAGCTAATTGGGAAGAAGTTCGGTTGTGCGTAGATGGATATGTTTGCGTCGCCGGACGATACCCACTGTCGCCTATTTTATTCACTAACCGAGGGCAGCCTCGGCGTGGATGCGTTGGCACACAGCTGGCCGCGGGGGGTGCGTAAATACGCATTCCTTCCAGTGAGCTTTATTGCGCAGACACTGTGCAAAGTCAGGCAGGACGAGGAGAGCCTTTTTATTAGTCGCCCGTACTGGACTACCAGGAATGGGTTTTCAGAGTTAATGCTCCTCGCGACAGCCCCTCCCTGACGATTTCCCCTGAGGAAAGACTTTCTTTCTCAGGAAGGGGCACATTATGGCACCCGCGCCCCGACCTGTGGGATTTCCATGTATGGTCGTTGAGCGCGCGCAAGGTTTAGGTGATTTATCGCAAGCGGTATCTAACACCATCGACGCGGTTCGAGCACCGTCCACAAGACGGGCTTACGCGCTTAATGAAACCTTTTTCGTCACCCGGTGCTCTTCGCAAACGCGAGGACCCCAGAGAATGCCCATTAACATTGTGCTTTTATATCTTTAACATAGGTTAGATGGTAGGCTGTCCCTCCGCCATTAAAAGTTGATATCGCCGCTATTTCTGCTTATCACTCACTTATCAACGGCAGATCAGTTGGCCAGCATGATTTAATTATTACATTTTAAGAGGCGCTCGTAGGCTAAACCCCTCGCGCCCTCCCTCTTTCCGCCTGAGACCTGTCCATGGTGCTGAAGCCTTCAGGTCTCCCTTTTGAGCCTTTGCAGTCTACGAGTCTGATGTTTTTATCAATGAAAACTCTGACCCTGATAGCATTGGCCTCCATGAAGAGAGTAGGGGATTTACATGCATTCTCTGTTGACGATTCGTGCTTTAGTTTGGTCCTGCTGTCTCACTGAGACCCAGACCAGGCTACGTGCCCAAAGTTCCCACCACTCCCTTCAGAGATAAGGTGGTGAGCTTGCAAGCGCTGCCCCCGGAGGACGCAGACCCAACCTTGGCTTTGTTGTGCCCTGTACGCGCACTGCGACTCTACGTGGTTCGCACGCAAAGCCTCAGGACCTCAGACCAGCTCTTTGTTTGTTATGGTGGCCAGCAGAAAGGGAAAGCTGTCACTAAGCAGAGGATGTCTCATTGGATAGTTGATACTATCGCCCTGGCTTATAATCTTCAGGGTATTCCTTGCCCCTTTAATTTGAGAGCGCACTCCACACGGAGTGTTGCCTCATCTTGGGCTTTAGCTCGTGGTTCCTCGCTAACAGACATCTGTAGAGCTGCTGGTTGGGCGACACCTAATACGTTCATTAGATTTTACAGTGTTCGTATCGAGCCTGTATCCTCTCGTGTTCTTTCCTCACCAGGGGGAGCACGGAGAACAGTCTCGCAGGTCGGCTTGCAGCCTCCAACTGATGCTTCATAACTGTGTCAGTATGGAAGGCCTTCAGAACAAAAATGCGTAATGGTTTGAATTGTTCTTCCTCCGCTGCCTTGGCAGCCTTTGTTGCGGAGCATTGGCTGTCAGCCTTTCACTAGCTGTATCCTCGCGAACCTACGTGTCTGGCTCGGGCTCCACATTGTGTCCCACCGGGTTCCTTTGTGAGTATTTTTCCGTGGGGTTAATCCTACCAGCCCACGTTTCCCTTAGCAGAGCACTGCTTTGCTTACACAGCCACGGCTGTCTTTTTTCCTCAACTACGGTTGACTTTCGCCCACCATTAGCCCTTAAGACGGGTGGTGGCTTCCGCAGCGTTCCTATCCCGCTCAGGTAGGGCGCTTCCCAGTCGCTGGCACTTCTGTGGGGTTAAAGGAACATCTAGTGCCCGGCCTTCTGCCTTAAAACCTACCTCCTCCTCCTTAAGTGGAACCGGAGGGCTTTTACGCAGTCACTGGAAGAGGTCAGCCCCTAGTGGCGTTTTGATAGGGATTCCCAATTCGTCGGTCACGACGTGACGTCGTAGTGACCGACTGAAAGGGAACGTCTCGGTTACGGATGTAACCCTCGTTCCCTGAAGGAGGGAACGGAGACGTCACGTCCCGTCGCCACAGGTGCTGCCACCTGCTGTTACGGCCGGTCACACTTTCCGGCTTTCTCAGCGAAAAGAAGCTAATTTCCCTATTTGCACCTGCTGCTTATATACGCACCTGGCGGGGCGGCGCCAGCATTATGCAAATATCTCAATGCCAAGTTCATTGGCGTTTTAGTAGTATACGAAGCAGATTGGTCTCTCTAAGCGAGTTCCCAATTCGTCGGTCACGACGTGACGTCTCCGTTCCCTCCTTCAGGGAACGAGGGTTACATCCGTAACCGAGACGTTTTAAAGTGAACTATCCCTTTAAAGACTTGCATAGCACAAGTAATGAAAACCCTTTATAGGCCATCAATTAGGACTAAAGCAGCTGATATCAATTAGAACTGATAGGGGGCAGGGTTTCTCTCTCAATACTGACAGATTTCAGGTGATCTTCTGGCTTTCTATGCCATTTTGCACCTTGTTCTCTTCATGTGTTCAATACTTATTCCCTGTGTCATTTCACTTTATTTATTATGACTCAACTTGTATACTTAAATGTTCTGATTTCTTTGTATGAATGAATTATTTGGCTTGGTGGCTACATCTGGGGGAAATTTTGTGTCAATAGCCCACTTAGAAATTCCCTTACTGATAAATCCGTATGTGTCAAATACTTATTTTCCCCACGTAAGTACTGTGTGGTGTGTTTTTACAACAAGCAGGATAATACTGAAAAAAAATTTAAGATTTAAGTGTGAATTAAAATGACTTACAGATAAATAACAGCAGATATTTACTTTAATAAAGTTTTGTAAATTAATGTCATTTGTTCATGTGCTAATCTATCTATCTATCTATCTATCTATCTATCTATCTATCTATCTATCTATCTATCTATCTATCTATCTATCTATCTATCTATCTATCTATCTATCTATCTATCTATCTATCTATCTATCTATCTATCTATCTATTTTTAGAACAAAACTGCTGTTGTCCATTTACGTGTAGCAGCTGATTATCCTGAATCAAGCATTGCTGAAATTTCCCATGTCTACAGTGCATCTCATTGACTGGCCCCTATGCAAGACAACCGGAAAGGTGGGTGACAGTTTTTTTTGACAGGAAACTGTTTTGGCTGCCGAACTGACAGTGCCTGGAACCCATGCTGGCTCTAATGGCTATTGACGCCTCTAATTACAGCGCCGGTGACATGGCAACACAATCCGTCTTCCTCTACATTTACCGCAATTAGCCTCAGCATTCGTCTGCTTCAGCAGGGGGCTCGCTGTTAGCCGGCCACGAGAGCTCCATATGGGAGCTGTCGCACAATCACAAACATAAGCACACGTACTGTACTAGTCGTTCAGCTTCCACACACTTTTCAACATACTTGCTGCCTGTGTAGGAAACGGGGTTAGGCCATAATGGGTCTAGTGTCACATGGAGAAAACTTTAAGTAGGAGAAAAGATTGATATTTACTGATGAACTTCTGTGAAGTGGGTGGATGTTTGCTGCTTTGTATCTCCGTTGGTTCCTTGTTTCCGCAATATTGATGGATTTATTGTAATGTGGTCCAATTCGGATTCACAGTTTTTTGTAGCCTATAAACCGTCAACTTCAAAATTCACAATACATCAAAGTGAGGGACAGAAAAATAGCAGAAAGGCAAAAATCACTCAGGAGACCCTCTTTTTAACTTTTCTCTCCATTCAAATCTCCCGTCTCGGACTTCTCTTTTCTCACTGTCTGGAGCTCTAATTCTTTCTTTCCTCATCTCTATCTCCTTTTCATGCTTTGATGCAGTCTGAGGATACTTGGGAACAAAGGAAACGCACATTAAAAGATTGCGAGTGTGCGCCTGTATGCGTGTGTGTAGGCCGTCGAACCTCAGGAGGCACTTTTATTGAATCTTAAGCTCAACCTTGGTAGGTCATCCTCTATTACGCTGGCCGTTCTGGGATATCCCAGCATGCCTTTCACCTTACCTCGAACCCATAGCCACAACCTGCCCTCATTCCTCTGCAGAGACAAGAGCACTAGAGAGAGAGAGCGGGGAAAAACACAATGGTAAGGTAACAATAGCCTTGAAATGAGCAGCTTAAGGGCTTAGCCAGCATTAAAAACTGCACATTTTCAACCCATAAAACTCCTCACAGAACACCAGCCTCTTCTCCCTGAACAAAAGGGGCCGTTGACATATTTATTTATTCGGCGACCTTTTGCTGCATGCATTCATCTCACTGAAGGACAGGAAATCAACAGAGGAACCTCAAGAAGAAGACCTTGCAGAAGATCTAAGCAGTGAAACACCAGACAAATAAGCATTTACTTTCTCCGGTCGGCTGTTCAGCATTTAGATGGTCCTGTTGAAGCAGTTAAATAATACCTGTACATTAGCATTCCCATTCATCTCAATGGCAGTTGCTCAAGTGGCGCGGCGAATACATGTGCTGCATGCCGTTATATTTGCTTATGGGTGGAAACAAACTATAATAATGTCATGATAATACTGACACACACACACACACACACACACACACACACTATTCAAGACTGGTAAAACATATTTAAGCAATATCGCTTAAAGAGAGCGATATTGCTTTTATACAACAGTTCGAGGGCACACGTTTGAAAAACGAAAACTAGAAAACAACAACGAAGCTATTTTAAAAGCCTCTTTGTTTGAGAACTACATCTTCCGCCATAGATTTGAGGGCTGCCAGAATGACAGTTAACACTTTCGGCTGCTTTGAATCTCATAATAACTCAATGGACGGATAGGCGCTTCTTTATATTAACGTTTCTTGGTCACAAAGTGTAGTTTTAAGATTAGTTCAGTCAAGAAAATATATTTATTATATTTAAATCTACAGTCGATTAGTAAAGATAGCGCCTGTTTGAACGTTCGCTTAGTGAGATTCCCTGGCTCTTCTCTTATATTCGCCTTGTTTGTTTTTGATGGTCAAAATGAGATCAAATCAGCAGTATTTGGTGTCATGATAAAACTATTACTTATTTTCTTATTCATATTTAGTGTCTTTTGTGCGGTTATTGTTAATAAAACTTACTTATATAATGTTACTATTGGTTTCCATTTACTCTTAACGTGATACGAGCACTCGATTCTTATTTAACTTTGTTCTTGTCAGTACTATATAAAACTGTTTTTTATAAGTGTCAGTGAGATGTTTTTGCATGCTGCTTATAAATATACCAGTGGCGATATTCTCATAACATGTTTTAATAGTCATGTCGCGATTAAATAAATGATCAATGTCCACATTTAAAAGCTGCGATGCTTACCTGCAGTTCCACTGTGTTTTCGCGTTCTGATAAGAGATATAGCTCCAGAAGAAAAACCGAGTGTTTACATTCCTCTTTCCACGTGTCCACACGATGTGACAAGACATTAATCCCATTAAGTTTAACGTAACATCCAAGAGCGCTGGTCTTTGACGGAATAATAACTTCCGATTGGGGATTCACAGACTGATTTATGAGCTAGTGAACTAATAAGACACACGGAGAGTGTTTAAAAACAGCGCGTCTGTGTTTTTCCATTCAGAGATGAGCCTGTTTAGGACCCCCATTCACTAGGTGGCGGAATGATACGAAAGGTGAAGCGGTTACAGTGCCGTTATCAGAACAATATCGCATAGCTCTTAGCCAATCAGATTCGAGAGCCAGAAAGAACTGTTGTATAATATAATATAATGAAATAGTGGCATATACTGTATACAGTACTGTGCAAAAGTTAACCTCTCGACGCATACTAGCTCGGGGGTGGGATGACGTCAGTTTTTTTTACTATTCATCGTTTAAAAGGTCTACGGGTTTACCATCAGTGTATGGTCTCTGTTTTGAGATACAGATGCTCTAGCATCATAAATGTAGTATTTTGTGGCAGAAGTCCAGATGACAACATGCAAAATATAAACGGGACTCCTTACCTTTGTGTTGATATAACGATCGCAAATCGAATCCAGTCTGTTTCAGATGTGTGAATAACCCATGAAAACTGTCTAATAGAATACATCCAATGACCATTTTTGTCCACAAATGCGTATAATCCGTGAAATATAGATATATAGTCTGTTGTCTTGTAATAGAATATAATATACATTCTGAGGATTATGTACGTCGTAACATTGTATTTTAGATTACACTCGCGTTCAAACCTGCGTTCAAACTTTGTTTTAAAAAGTAGGCGGGAGTATAATACATAATATCCAAACAGCGCTGTCAAATATCGTGACGTCATCTGGCTCGCGTGTTCTTCCAATGAATCAATGTAAAATATTGATAGACAGAACTTAGCGAATTAGATAACGAATCCAACAATCTTTGTGTGACGTTTTATTTCCTGGTGTGAAAACTGCATTTTATACGCTAACATAAGGATAAATAATAGTAAGAATTAACGTGTATGCATGTAAACAAAAGACTTTTATTTTGGGGCTGACTGGCACTTTGAAAAGGCACTAATCTTACAAAAACCCTTGCAAGAACCTCATTTTTGGGCCTATTGACTTCAGAAGTGAAACATAACTTCTTCAGACTTGTGGCTTTGGCATCATTGCATTTTTAGGTTTTTATCATTAAGATTTTTAGTATAAAAAAAATGCAAAAAAAATTATTACAATGTACTTCAGCCTCTCTAACTTTTTAAATTTTTATCTTAAAATAATTTTGAAACCTGGTTTATACTCTAAATGGTTTAGTAAAAACAACCCTTTTAGTGAAAGTAGGTCTTTTCATGGTTTGGGCCAGAGTGGAGGTGGTTTTCAAGAGGTTAAGGGCACCATCAGCTTTGAGGTTATAGCAAAGTTTTAAAGGCCATCTATATGTTTTGCAATCTTTATTAAAATACAAACAGAAAATATGTACACAAAATGTAACCCCCCCACAATCAGCATTTAGTGTGACCGCCGTTTGGTCACACAGTCAATAGATTAGAATTAGAAATTAGGGATTTTATGGTAGCACTTTAATTAACAGTACGTGTACTTAGCTTCTACATATATGGTTAATATGTTGTACCTACAGACAAATTTGTGGTACTTTTGAGTATCTACATGGTAATAAAATGGTATCATTATTGTACTTACCAGTGGTACATACTTAAAGGACAAAGATACTGAGTACAAAAATGGCACATCAGTTATGTTTGTTATTAGTTATAGTCTTATCGTGTATATACAATTTGTTAGTAAAATAATGTTTGTTATTAGCTATATACGTACACTATAAGTACCTGCCATTAACTTACACTGGCCTGTAAGTACTACACATTTACCATATACAATTTGTAAGTACAGTTGTGTTTCTCATTAAGTACAGTATACTGTACATACACTATAAGTACCTGTCATTAACCCACACTTGCCTGTAAGTACTAAATACTTATATTGTACATTCATTTGTAAGTACAGTAGTGTTTCTCATTAAGTACAGTATACATACACTATAAGTACTTGTCATTAACCCACACTTGCCTGTAAGTACTAAATACTTGAGCATTCATTTGTAAGTACAACAGTGTTGTTATTAGTTATCATATATGTACAATATCAGTACCTGACTTGCCTGTTAGAACTAGGGGTGTCACGATTCTCCAAATCCTTTGATTCGATTACATTTTCGATTCTAAGGTCACAATTCGATTCTCGATTTTTTTTTTAAGAACAAAAAATGGTACGCCATTTTTAGACTAGACTTTTATGAAATATAATATCTGACCTTGAACCCGGAGATGCCCTGCCATGTTAGTCATGCTGCCATTGGAAACACATGGTACATGTAAATACCTGATAAAACAAAACTTCCTGTCAGATGAACATTGCTGTCAGTACTTTGCACCTTAAAAACGCGTTTTTATTAACGTCAGACGAGATTGTGAGGCTATACCCCAATAAGACATGTTTAAATGCTGTTTTCATAACTCTTAAGCAACTGAAATAAGTTGATGTGAAACTTAAACAGATCTCAGTTCAGAGAAATCTTATTTCTTATTAGTTACAGTATACCTACAATACAAGTATTTATCTGGTATTACCCAGTACTTATACTAATAATAACTACCAGGTACGTACCACTGGTAAGTACAGTAATGATACTATTTAATTACCATGTAGTTACTCAAAAGTAAGTACCACACATTTGTTTGTAAGTACAAAATATTTACCATATATGTACAAGGTAAGTACACGTACTGTAAAAAATAAAGTGCTACTGTTTTTATCATTAATTTAGGTTTAATAGCCTTGAGTTTACTTTTATTGCTCATGTACTAAATACAAAAATGAAATGCTGTTATAGCATGCAATTTCTTGAAGTTTCTGATTGTATTTTAATAAAGAGTCTGAGAAAAAATTTAATATGGTGAAAACAACAAACTGGCTATGAAGTAGCCTGAAACCTCTGCACAGTATTGCTTACAAGAAATTATTTTAGTACCAAACACGTGGCAATCAAAAGAGAAACAAGAGAACCAAGTCTATGGCCAGCCTAAAGGTATTACAGCATTTACCATTAAAAAAATCAACACCCTTGTCCTGCACTTCAACTATTGCAAAAGAGTGTGGAAGGAAAAAGATCAAAAGGACTAATGAGATAAAGCGAGCGAAGACTCAGAGGAAAATACAGGAAAATATATACAGGATATATTCAGAATGCTCTTTGAAGGCTTAAGGAAGCCTTGAAAGACGTTCAGGGTTCACAGAGAGGTTAAGGGATGCAGAAGACACAAGAGCCAGTGGCGAGGTGGACCGAACAGACACTGTTTAAATAAGTGGAACACATCTCTTTTCACATAGGGATTAAGGATTTTTTTTTAGTCTGGCTTTTTATTTTCCTTGTCCTTTTTCTCTTTAAAGAACTGTATGCCTCATATCCTCTTTCTCCTCTCTTGAGGATTCTGGGCCAATGGGAGGATTAAAACAAAACATCTCAAAGACGAGACAGAAGTTGCGCTTTCTTTCCTATCAGCCAAAGCTCAATAAACGGACACTTGTGTACTGAATTAGGAGATTATGATAGAGCCGTTGGCATTTACCTGCCTGTAAACTGCAAAATTTTGGTAAAAATAAACGTCAACCTCTTGTTAGAGTAAGGATCTTTTTAAAAGAGTTTGATTTTACAATAAACTCTTATCTTAAAAAATTTAGTAAAATTTGATTGATTTAATGATTCGTGATTCATTTAATGCAACAGCTGACACGTTCAAACAAGGCAAACATCCATTTGATTATATCATTTGGAAAAAAACATTTGTTACTAAAAATAGTAAATAGGTATGTGTTTTTAATAATGCATATTTATATTGAATTAATTTAAAAGTATAAAATTTCACCTGTCAAAATTATATACAGTACCCGGGCACATGGGTAGTCGTACACTCTCAGAAAAAAGTACAAAAGTTGTCACTTGAACAGTACCTTTTCAGAAAGTGCTGTACAATATGCATCTCAAAGGTTCTGCCCCAACATTTGTACCTTCTTGTTTCTTTCTGAGGGTGTATCTAGTGATAACAAATTTCCGAATGTCACAGATGGCCATCAGAATCAAATTTTCCAGAGCACTGTGTAATAATTGTGATTATACTATCATTATATGTAATATATGTAAATTGAATGCAATATCACATGATTAAAAATATCACATTTATGTTTTACAGGTTATTAAACTTTCTTAACATCATTTCTGAATTTTCAGTCCTAACATTCAGGGCATATATGTGTTAAACAGGGTCTTTTGTCTGTTCAGCCCTGTGGCTGTAACTGATCCAGCGTTCTGCTTTCCCATCAGCCGCTCTGTAATCCCATGGATGAGTGGAACCGCTGGAACAGAGGGAGCAGTGTAGCACAGAGCGACGGCGCTTTGCAAATTGACGTACAGACAGACTAATCCCGCCTCGCTGACAAATTGGACTTTTGTGTGACCAATCTTCTGTGTCTTTGTGTGATATAGAAACTGAAGCAGTAAGTGCAGATTTATGTCAATTATTTCATTTTTCAACACATTCAGCCGTTTTAACAATAGTTGCAATGCAACAAGTGAGCATTCGCAATTCTGTAATTATATATTTCTTAGTAAAATCAATCAGTTCAGCAGTACAGCAATGTTCCTGTAGCTTGATTTGTGTAGAGCATTGTGCTAACAAAGGTCACAGGTTTAATCCTTGAAAGCACATGTATGGATAAAAAATGTATAGCTTGAGTGCACTTGAATGTCGCTTTAGATGAAATCGTCTTCGAAATGCGTTACTATTAAAGGGCCAGGACTTGATTTCACCCAATTGTGATTTAATTGGTTGATCAAAGTAGAATTGTAAAGGATGCAGCACCAAACTGAATTCCATTAGGGTCAGACAGAACACTTAAAGCACCCTAAAATGACACCGCTTATTGTTTAAAACATATTTGTTAAGAATCAGTTTTGCATTTCTGTTTGGCACAGCAGAGAGTTCACACTTAATTGTTAAGTATTTTTTAAGCAAACAAATAGAAATGAATGCTGGTAATAAAGCAGAAAGTTGCTCAGATGTTTGTTCAAGTGCTGGATTGAATAGAATTTTGGAGCAGTATGTCTTTGATCTCCATATGCTCCTTATGATTGCAGGTTTTACAGTCATTGTGTACAGCTCATCTTATGAAGACATATGTTCTTCCTGTAGAATTACAGAGCTATATAAAGAATGATGTTCTAGCTGCTTAATTATGACTCCAACACAATTGTATAACATTTATTATATGATACCAAAGTCACAATACTGTTGAATTTAAAGGGGGCATTTCATAAGACTTTTTTAAGATGTCAAATAAATATTTGATGTCCCCAGAGTACATATGTGAAGTTTTAGCTCAAAATACCAGATAATTTATTATAACATGTTAAAATTGCCACTTTGTAGGTGTGAGCAAAAATGTGCATTTTTTGTGTGTCCTTTTAAATGCAAATTTAAGAGTTTATCTCTGCACTAAATGGCAGTGCCGTGGTTGGATAGTGTAGATTAAGGGGTGGTTTTATCCCCTTCTGACATCACAAGGGGGGCCAAATTTCAATGACCTAAAAATTGCATAGAAAAGTTTACTGAAACGAAGTTGCGGGTTTGTTCATTTTCACATTTTCTAGGCTGATAGAAGCACTGGGGACCAAATTATTGCACTTAAACATGAAAAAGGTCAGATTTTCATGATATGTCTCCTTTATTTTGCTTTCCTTATTTTTAAAACTTAAAGGGATAGTTCAACCAAAAATTTTAACTTTATCTTTATTTATTTAGCCTCATATCTTGAACCCCCAATGTCTTTTATTGTTCTTCAGAACCCAAATTGGGTACCTTTACAAATGTTAATTAATGTACACTGTCCGTTTTCTAAATAAAAAAAAATAAAAAAATGCTGATTTTTAAAAAAAAGTTTTGTTTGGGGGTTTGGAAGACCGAGGCGGGCACCATCCACTAGCGCCAGGCTCTAATAGAGGGGTGGGCTTGTAACCCGACAGTTGCCGGTTCGAGGCTAATGGTCTGTGGGTTGCAACTGTGGTGCCCTTGACATACCCTAACACACACGGGCACTGGGATAGCTGCCCACTGCTCCGGGTGTGTGTGTTCATGACTTGCAGTGCGTGTGTTCACTACTCACTGGGATTGGTTAAATGTAGAGTCAGGTCAGAGTATGTGTTGTTTACTTGAGAAGCTTGTCACTTTGACTTTAAAGTAACCAGAAAACCTTTCAAGTTTCAAAATAACCCAAAAGTTTTAACTAACAAAGTGTAACTCCACTCGCCTTGTGTCATATATTTTAAGTGTTCTGAAGACATTTACTTCTAATTTCGTGCAGTGGATATCGCTCTTGTTACACATTATTAAAATTAACCTCCTAAAACAGTTCAGACACACTGAAAGAGACTTTTCATTTACTTTTCACTTTTTTAAAAAAATCTACATTTAGGTTTTAAAGAATAGCCTAAAGAAAGACATTAGCGGTTCAAACATGATCATGAATAACTTTCCATTTTTGGGTGAACTATCCCTTTAATTTTCATCTTTTCTCTCTTGTTTTTAATCATTTTAGTATTGTGTTTATGAGGTATTGAAATGCCATGAGACTGTTCCATTTCTGTCAACTGTGGACATGGATCACTGCCTTTGTGTTTTCCCATCGCTACGAAGATGAATAAACAAAAATGAAGTCAGATGTGGAAAATGACAGACGCTGGAAAATCCCATACACATCTGAGCATCAAAGTAAGGCATGTCATTAGTCAAGATTTTACATTCACTGTCATAAAAGCATATATTTACATGTTTTTATCACAATCTGAGCGAGAATTTTATATATTTTCTGTTGACTAGAAATTGTCATGTCAAATGCTTGTCATTGATGTTGATTTGTGCATATGGATTTGTAAAGATAGATCAAATGTTTGCATGACAAGAACATCTGTGTGTGTGCCCTTGAGAACTTGTGTGTACTACAGTTTTCTGATCTTAGCTGTGAGGAGGGGCGTCATTCAACTCCCTCAGTGTAAATAAACATGTTAGCAGTGACATAGTAAATGTGTTTAATACAATTCTAAATCAGAGGAGATGCTGATAAAGAAATAATGAAGAGGAGAGGAGGCAAAACTGGTCTTAGATCAGACATTTGGGATACTAACTACTATACTGCAAAAGTTATTACAATTATTCTAATGAATACATGACATCACAAAGCCCAGTACCATCCCACAAAGAAATCTGATACATTAAAATATATTTTAACTCACTTTATATAGATTTATATATTTCTGTATAAGAAAAGGCCAAGATAAACTTAAAAATAAACTTAAAAATCACACATTTGCTTCTCAAGGATATAATTCTTTAGGTTTGTTTTAGAGTTGATATCTATCTGGCTTGGGCATGACATATAACCTTGTCTAATATATACTGTGTGGAATCAATCCATATTCTATTCAGTATCTCCGATTTGGCCTTTTTTATTCTAGACTGATTTAGAGTTTACCCTGTAGGGCTTGGGATTTATCCAGCTTCAGCAAAACATCTAAAATAAAGATGTGATCTCTGTCTGCCCTTTCCCTCCGGCTCTGGAATCTCTCCGCACCAAACTACTCAACTTACTGCTACTGTGGAAAAGATTGGAAACAAGTGGGATGATTTTACTGGGCAGTGAATGTGTTTTTATAAGGTTCTTTACCAACAATTCAGTTTAAGAAGATCTGTTGTCATGTAGAAGTTCTTGTTCTTAACTGTGTTAAGAGTAGTTTATTTTTTATTTGGTGCAAGACTCAGTTCTTACCATCTTCTCACCATCGTCTTGAAAACACAGGCTTGAAAAAGGCTATTATTTCAGTTTCCAAAGCAAGATATTGTTTCTAAGAGGTACAATTATTATTATAGCTGTAAAATTATGTAACAAAGCTAAATAATGTTAACTCTTTCATCGCCAACGTTTTTTAAAAAAGTTGCCAGCCAGCGCCAGCGTTTTCATGATTTTCCCCAAAGTTTAATGCCTTCCAGAAAATGTTCTTCTTTAAATATATAAACATACAATATACCAAATGAAAGAACAGACCCTCTGCTTTCAAACAAAAAAAAAAAAAACTGTTTCATCCTACCTTCAGTGGTTCTTTTGTAATCAGCTTTTGAGCAAAAAAAAAGCAGATAATTCCATTTTTGTGACGGACTTTTCATAGAGATCCCATTCAGAGCGATCTTTAAAACAGACACGGACATGCAGCCGCTTGCCCTTCCGGGTTTAAAAAGTTGTGGAAGGCCACCTGGTGGATAATAGCGGTATTGCGGAAAGACGGAAAATCTCGTCATTGGCAGGGAAGCTATTTCTCTTGATTGATATCTCGTCAATGGCGGTGAAAGAGTTAATAAAGTGGGAGGATTTGTTTAAAAAAAAATATACATTTACATTTAGCAGTTTTTTTTTTGTCCAATCAAATATGATTGCTTTAATATCTGAACAAATTTAAGCACAGTTTGGGACATTGTTCAGATCTCATTGTTACTGGACTTTTTGAATTTTAGACTTTCATATTTTAGAGTTCAGATTGTATACTGTGCAAACTGGGCTCAGATTTGCTCAGACACCATACTTAGTCATCATTAAGTGAAAGTAGCGGTTCTGTTCTTTTCTGTATTGTGACGTATTTCCGAGTGAAAAGGCTTCGGGGAATGTAGAGCAGGACTTGATTTCGTCCATCGAAACTGATTGGATTTTTGGAATTTGGGACATTTTGCTAATTGCTGCAATCTTTCTGGCCCTCACGCCATTCCTGATGAATTCTAAAAGAAACAATTGAGATAGCTCTAGTATTTTGAAACCTAATAGTTTACCCATCACGGTTTTCTTTAAGCATTCGGTCAAAGTGGATTACAGTAAGCTGTTAAGCTGTCTTTTCAATTTCTGACTGCAATTTCAAAGACTCCCATAGAAAGTGTTTAGAAAATAGGATGGAAAAGTTTACAGGAAAAAGTTCCAGATATCCCATTGGAATGCATCTGAGGGGTTGGTAATAGTCTTTTCTCAATGTGTCGCAGACCACATGGTAAGCAAGAAAGAAGGACAAGTAAAAAATACGAGAGAAGCCATTGATTAAATGCTGTAAAGTGAAAGTAATTCTCCGAGCCCTGGGACCACACCACACTCACTCCATTATTCATAGAGCTGTGCTCTCTCTCTCTCTCTCTCTCTCTCTCTCTCTCTCTCTCTCTCTCTCTCTCTCTCTCTCTCTCTCTCTCTCTCTCTCTCTCTCTCTCTCTCTCTCTCTCTCTCTCTCTCTCTCTCTCTCTCTCTCTCTCTCTCTCTCTCTCTCTCCCCCTCTCTTTTCTTGTCAATGAAGGATGATGAATGGTCAGCTTACCGTAGTACCCTATGTGCTCTGCTTTTATTCAGTAAAAACTGCTTTAAACATTAAATGCACTGTTAAGCATAGGGGCCTTCACTGATGTAACCATAACATCTTACATTCTACATACAACACTGTTTTACCTCTTCTGTGCTGTGTTGATATGAGACTTGTATAGTTGTCTCTTGTTGACAGGACAAAGGGGATCTACACTTTTTACACTTTTAAACCAATTGCATCTGGAGACTGTGATGGGACGTGTTTGCCTGCAGGGTGAGAGACATTTACCATGTGTGAGATGTGTCATTATTTTATATGTTTTCTTTATATCATTATACGCAGTGACAACTTGCAGTGAAATATTATGAGATAAAGATACAAGGTTCACTGTTTTTTGTACCTCTGCTCTGGTTTTACTAGAGAAGTTGAACTCTTGCAGATCGGCATCTGCTTGTGTTGCTCGTGTTGCAGGAGATGCAGCTAAAGCGAGCTGAGACTCTCTTGTGTAGTCATTATTAAAGTATTAGTGTTGTATCTGGCACAGCATTATGCTAATTAATGACATTAAAGTATATTAATGACTAAATGATTATAAATGTAAATTAAGAATAATTAAATACACACTCCTACAAATAAAGGTTCATATGGGGTTCTTTGCGATGATTCTGAAGAACATTTTTAGATCTACAAAGAACCTTTAAAATTTAAAGGAATTTAAAAAAAACATTACTTTTTACCTCCTGAAGGGGGTCGGACACTGGACAAGCAGCTTGGCTCAGTGCAGTGCAGCATCAAATCGCGTCTAGGACAACTCGTAGGTATCCTACACCGGAAGTGCACATTAAAGGACAAGTTCGGTATTTTAGACTTAAAGCCCTGTTTTCAGATTGTTTATGGTGAAATAGAATGGTTTTGACTGAAATTTCGACATTTTCGGCTGCCCTGAGAATTTTCGCGTGTTTGTGTTTCATCTCACACCTCTACAATGGGTTTAATGGTGCACTGGAACAATCCTTCCTAAAATGCATTAAACTTTCGTTTACAAAGACGTGAAACTCACCGAGTGGTCAGGGGTGTTCACTGATATGCTCACACAAAAATCGCTGCAAAAGATGCTTTCCAACAGCTGTTTTAGCATTCGTTGTTAACTTGTGGACCTATTTCCCCAAACGCCTCACACCCGTACATTCTTCCGCTTAGAGCTTGAATAATAAACACTCCAGCCCAGGTGGTGGCGCTAATCCGCCTTTGCCAATTGCAAGAATAGAAACAAAGTTCCCGGCGCGGAGTAATACCGTACCTCACAGGACGTCTAATACAGTCAATGGAGTTGGTAAAAACTACGATAAAACCTGTTGGAACGCGTCTTTTGGAGCGATTTTTGTGTGAGCATACCAGTGAACACCCCTGACCACTCGGTGAGTTTCACGTCTTTGTAAACGAAAGTTTAATGCATTTTAGGAAGGATTGTTCCAGTGCACCATTAAACCCATTGTAGAGGTCTGAGCTGAAACACAAACACGCGAAAATTCTCAGGGCAGCCGAAAATGTCGAAATTTCAGTCAAAATTGTTTATGGTCTATTTGACCATAAACAATCTGAAAACAGGGCTTTAAGTCTAAAATACCTAACTTGTCCTTTAAAAAACACGAGCTTAGTCAGATAATGTCTACTTCAAAATGCTAAATATACGTTAGCATCCAATGTTAATCGCTAACGATTTGGGAGAAATATGTTATTTAATGTTAAACTATGTGAGTGGCGCTCTGTATCACGACAGGAATTTGAGCAACTTCCTGAGTCGTGCTGGGCGCCGCGGACAGGCGCCACCTGTCAGCGCCGGTGTGCGTATACTCATAAAAAACAATGTGTTCGATTTTTTTAGAACTGCGCTGAGCTGCGCGTCCAGTGTGCGACCCCCTTTACAGCCTGCTGAACCTTTATTTACTACAAAGAAGCTTTTGTGCAACAAAAAAGTTCTGTAGATGTTATAGTTTTTCAATGAAACCACGTTCATCCACAACCTCCTGCAAATACAAAAAAAATCTTGGCACACAATAAAACAATTTTGCACACAGCATGCGGTATTACCAACCTGATCTCACGAATTTCCGTGGCATAATCACAGAATTTTGTGCACATTTTTCCGTGGCATTCTCACGGATCTCCGCATTTTTCCGTGGCCCTGCTACGGACTGTCTTTTTCCGTGGCATTCTCACGGATTGGTTACTCAACTGTTTTGTCCTATTTTCTTACCATTTTCGCTTCGGTTTAGGGTTAGATTTACATGAAATGACATCCCTACCCAAACCCAACTCTAACCCCAACGCCAGGCGAAGTTTAGAAAATATAAAAAAATAAATCAGAAAAAATAGTATAAACCAACAGTTAAAGTGACATACTACCTCAAACACCAAATCTAACCCTAAACCGAAGCGAAAATGGTTTGAAAATAGGAAAAAGCAGTTGAGTAACCAATCCGTTAGAATGCCACGGAAAAATGAGCACTAAATTCCGTTACTATCCCACGGAACTTTGTGAGATAGATAGATAACAATTTATTTGATATGGACATAACAATCACATTGGACAAACCAGATGCATTGTTTAAGTGTTTTAGCACGAGTGCTAATTCGCAACACTTGTCCATAGGCGACTTTTAAAATGTAGAACAATCAGAAACAAAGAAGACAAAGAAAGAGAAAGGAAATAAAAAAATAAAAGATAAATGCAAGCCTTTTCAATATAAGGAGCAAAATAAAATACAGAAAAAAGATAATATAAACAAGTGATCAATTATTTACAAACTATTCATGTAAGCACTGTTGATTAGACTTAAGCCATTGTTTAAGACCTTGATTAAAAGTTTTACTATTAGTTTCTAGTTTTAGCTCAGTGGGTAAAGTGTTCCAAAGTTTGGCCCCCTTTACAGATAGAGCAGACTGACAGAAAGAAGTCTTGCATCTTGGGACCAAACAATCACCACAGCTAGAAGCTCGTGTTATCGCTCTGTGAGAACTCTGACGCCTGATGGCCACTTCAGAAAATAATTCTGACACATGATTATTTAGACATTTAAAAAAGAATCTTAAAATACTAAAATTGATAAAATTTTCAAAGGAGAAAAGGTTGTGTTTCCTTAAAATACGGCAATTGTGCCATTTTAGTGGTTTCTGATCCATGATTTTTATTGTTTGCTTGTATATTGAGACTATAGGTTTCATAGTGGTTGAGGAAGCCTGCGACCATGATGTGATGCAATATGAGAGATGAGAAAAAATCATTGCATGCATATATAATTTTGCAGCTTGATATGACAGGTTCCTTCTGATAAAACGAAAACAATTTAAATTTGGTTTAACTTTATTACAAATATATTTAACCTGACTCTCAAATTTTAAACATTTATCCAAAATAATCCCTAAGTACTTCACTTCACTCACTACTTCAATAATTTTGTCCTTAATCCTGACCTCAAATACATCATGATCAGGCCTATTTCGCATGGAGAAACATATAGCCACAGTTTTTTTTACATTAAGTGTTAGGTGGGATAACTCAAGCCAATCCAAAATGCCTAATAAAGCCTGGGTCAGGTGCTCGCCTGCCAGGCTAGGTGTTTTGGTAGACACATAGATGACAGTGTCATCCGCGTACATCTGGCAATTGACATCTGGGCAGCAGCTCGGCAGGTCATTAATGTACATTGTGAACAGTAATGGACCAAGCACGGATCCTTGCGTATTACATTACATGTTGCGTATTACATTACTCGCCCAAAGACATACAACATACATGCATTCACACGCATGCAGAAGGCAGATCTCCCCCTGGACCTTTAGAAGAACTGTTACTAATGTTTTTGTAGCACTCAGCAATTAAATGACAGATGTCTTTTGAAGCATCAGAGTAATAAATACGCTCATACATAATTTTACAAGACACTGAATGCGTTTTGCTGTCTATCTCATTTAGGAAAAGTTTTCTATTCTTTCAATTGCTTTCGTTGCTGTGTGTGTGTGTGTGTGTGTGTGTGTGTGTGTGTGTGTGTGTGTGTGTGTGTGTGTGTGTGTGTGTGTGTGTGTGTGTGTGTGTGTGTGTGTGTGTGTGTGTGTGTATCTGTGTGTAATGTCTTAATGAGGCACTAATGAGTCGGCTGTACTGTAATCAGCCATTTAAATCCGCTCATTTAGAGAGGAGATTTATATCACATTCCCATGATAAAGCATCCTGATAGAAATTATAC